>NW_026016692.1:0-37303 GCF_020379485.1 Brassica napus | reverse complement strand
CTGGTTGGGATTGAACGACGGAAGCTGTGCTATTCCCAAACTGGGAAACTGAATCACCTGATTTGAAAGTGGGATACTCTTCATGCCACTCCTATGAGATTTATTCACGTCCTGGTGATTCTCCACCACTTTATGTAGCCAAATCAAGCTTTTCACAAAGTGATTCATCCTGGTTTGATTGGACCACGAAGAAGCTGTGTTATTCCCAAACTGGGAACTGGAATCACCTATTGAAAGTGGGGATAACTTCTTCATGCCAACGCCTATGAGATTTATATTCACTTCCTGGTGATTCTCCACCACTTTATGTATCCAAATCAAGCTTCTTACAAAGTGATTCATCCTGTTTGATTGGAACGACGAAGCAGTGCTATTCCCAACTGGGAAACTGGAATCACCCTGATTGAAAGTGGATAACTTCTTCATATGCCACTCCTATGAAATTCCAACTTCCTGGTGATTCCAACCACTTTATTATCCAAATCAAGCTTCTTACAAAGTGATTCATCCTGTTTGATTGGAACGACGAGAAGCTGTGCTATTCCCAAACTGGGAAACTGGAATCACCTGATTTGAAAGTGGGATAACTTCTTCATGCAACCACTCCTATGAGATTTATTCAACTTCCTGGTGATTCTCCACCACTTTATGTATCCAAATCAAGCTTTTCACAAGTGATTCATCCTGGTTTGATTGGAACGACGAAGAGCTGTGCTATTCCCAAACTGGGAAACTGGAATCACCTGATTTGAAAGTGGGATAACTTCTTCATGCCAACTCCTATGAGATTTATTCAACTTCCTGGTGATTCTCCACCACTTTATGTATCCAAATCAAGCTTTTCACAAAGTGATTCATCCTGGTTTGATTGGAACGACGAAGAAGCTGTGCTATTCCCAAACTGGGAAACTGGAATCACCTGATTTGAAAGTGGGATAACTTCTTCATGCCAACTCCTATGAGATTTCTTAAACTCCTAACTTCCTGGTGATTCTCCACCACTTTAGTATCCCCAATCAAGCTTCTTCACAAAGTGATTCATCCTGGTTTGATTGGAACCGACGAAGAACTGTGCTATTCCCAAACTGGAAACTGGAATCACCTGATTTGAAAGTGGGATAACTTCTTCATGCCCAACTCCTATGAGATTTTATTCAACTTCCTGGTGATTCTCCACCACTTTATGTATCCAAATCAAGCTTCTTACAAAGAGATTCATCCTGGTTTGATTGGAACGACGAAGAAGCTGTGCTATTCCCAAACTGGGAAACTGGAATCACCTGATTTGAAAGTGGGATAACTTCTTCATGCCAACTCCTATGAGATTTATTCAACTTCCTGGTGATTCTCCACCACTTTATGTATCCAAATCAAGCTTTTCACAAAGTGATTCATCCTGGTTTGATTGGAACGACGAAGAACGTGCTATTCCCAAACTGGAAACTGGAATCACCTGATTTGAAAGTGGGATAACTTCTTATCCAACTCCTATGAGATTTATTCAACTTCGGTGATTCTCCACCACTTTATGTATCCAAATCAAGCTTTCTTACAAGAGGATTCATCCTGGTTTGATTGGAACGACGAAGAAGCTGTGCTATTCCCAAACTGGGAAACTGGAATCACCTGATTTGAAAGTGGGATAACTTCTTCATGCCAACTCCTATGAGATTTATTCAACTTCCTGGTGATTCTCCACCACTTTATGTATCCAAATCAAGCTTTTCACAAAGTGATTCATCCTGTTTGATTGGAACGACGAAGAAGCTGTGCTATTCCCAACTGGGAAACTGGAATCACCTGATTTGAAAGTGGGATAACTTCTTCATGCCAACTCCTATGAGATTTATTCAACTTCCTGGTGATTCTCCACCACTTTATGTATCCAAATCAAGCTTTCACAAAGTGATTCATCTGGTTTGATTGACGACGAAGAAGCTGTGCTATTCCCAAACTGGGAAACTGGAATCACCTGATTTGAAAGTGGATAACTTCTTCATGCCAACTCCTATGAGATTTATTCAACTTCCTGGTGATTCTCCACCACTTTATGTATCCAAATCAAGCTTTCACAAGTGATTCATCCTGGTTTGATTGGAACGACGAAGAAGCTGTGCTATTCCCAAACTGGGAAACTGGAATCACCTGATTGAAAGTGGGATAACTTCTTCATGCCAACTCCTATGAGATTTATTCAACTTCCTGGTGATTCTCCACCACTTTATGTATCCAAATCAAGCTTCTACAAAGTGATTCATCCTGGTTTGATTGGAACGACGAAGAAGCTGTGCTATTCCCAACTGGGAAACTGGAATCACCTGATTTGAAAGTGGGATAACTTCTTCATGCCAACTCCTATGAGATTTATTCAACTTCCTGGTGATTCTCCACCACTTTATGTATCCAAATCAAGCTTTTCAAAAGTGATTCATCCTGGTTTGATTGGAACGACGAAGAAGCTGTGCTATTCCCAAACTGGGAAACTGGAATCACCTGATTTGAAAGTGGGATAACTTCTTCATGCCAACTCCTATGAGATTTATTCAACTTCCTGGTGATTCTCCACCACTTTATGTATCCAAATCAAGCTTTTCACAAAGTGATTCATCCTGGTTTGATTGGAACGACGAAGAAGCTGTGCTATTCCCAAACTGGGAAACTGGAATCACCTGATTTGAAAGTGGGATAACTTCTTCATGCCAACTCCTATGAGATTTATTCAACTTCCTGGTGATTCTCCACCACTTTATGTATCCAAATCAAGCTTCTTACAAAGTGATTCATCCTGGTTTGATTGGAACGACGAAGAAGCTGTGCTATTCCCAAACTGGGAAACTGGAATCACCTGATTTGAAAGTGGGATAACTTCTTCATGCCAACTCCTATGAGATTTATTCAACTTCCTGGTGATTCTCCACCACTTTATGTATCCAAATCAAGCTTTCACAAAGTGATTCATCCTGGTTTGATTGGAACGACGAAGAAGCTGTGCTATTCCCAAACTGGGAAACTGGAATCACCTGATTTGAAAGTGGGATAACTTCTTCATGCCAACTCCTATGAGATTTATTCAACTTCCTGGTGATTCTCCACCACTTTATGTATCCAAATCAAGCTTCTTACAAAGTGATTCATCCTGGTTTGATTGGAACGACGAAGAAGCTGTGCTATTCCCAAACTGGGAAACTGGAATCACCTGATTTGAAAGTGGGATAACTTCTTCATGCCAACTCCTATGAGATTTATTCAACTTCCTGGTGATTCTCCACCACTTTATGTATCCAAATCAAGCTTCTCACAAAGTGATTCATCCTGGTTTGATTGGAACGACGAAGAAGCTGTGCTATTCCCAAACTGGGAAACTGGAATCACCTGATTTGAAAGTGGGATAACTTCTTCATGCCAACTCCTATGAGATTTATTCAACTTCCTGGTGATTCTCCACCACTTTATGTATCCAAATCAAGCTTCTTACAAAGTGATTCATCCTGGTTTGATTGGAACGACGAAGAAGCTGTGCTATTCCCAAACTGGGAAACTGGAATCACCTGATTTGAAAGTGGGATAACTTCTTCATGCCAACTCCTATGAGATTTATTCAACTTCCTGGTGATTCTCCACCACTTTATGTATCCAAATCAAGCTTCTCACAAAGTGATTCATCCTGGTTTGATTGGAACGACGAAGAAGCTGTGCTATTCCCAAACTGGGAAACTGGAATCACCTGATTTGAAAGTGGGATAACTTCTTCATGCCAACTCCTATGAGATTTATTCAACTTCCTGGTGATTCTCCACCACTTTATGTATCCAAATCAAGCTTCTTACAAAGTGATTCATCCTGGTTTGATTGGAACGACGAAGAAGCTGTGCTATTCCCAAACTGGGAAACTGGAATCACCTGATTTGAAAGTGGGATAACTTCTTCATGCCAACTCCTATGAGATTTATTCAACTTCCTGGTGATTCTCCACCACTTTATGTATCCAAATCAAGCTTCTTACAAAGTGATTCATCCTGGTTTGATTGGAACGACGAAGAAGCTGTGCTATTCCCAAACTGGGAAACTGGAATCACCTGATTTGAAAGTGGGATAACTTCTTCATGCCAACTCCTATGAGATTTATTCAACTTCCTGGTGATTCTCCACCACTTTATGTATCCAAATCAAGCTTCTTCACAAAGTGATTCATCCTGGTTTGATTGGAACGACGAAGAAGCTGTGCTATTCCCAAACTGGGAAACTGGAATCACCTGATTTGAAAGTGGGATAACTTCTTCATGCCAACTCCTATGAGATTTATTCAACTTCCTGGTGATTCTCCACCACTTTATGTATCCAAATCAAGCTTCTTACAAAGTGATTCATCCTGGTTTGATTGGAACGACGAAGAAGCTGTGCTATTCCCAAACTGGGAAACTGGAATCACCTGATTTGAAAGTGGGATAACTTCTTCATGCCAACTCCTATGAGATTTATTCAACTTCCTGGTGATTCTCCACCACTTTATGTATCCAAATCAAGCTTCTTCACAAAGTGATTCATCCTGGTTTGATTGGAACGACGAAGAAGCTGTGCTATTCCCAAACTGGGAAACTGGAATCACCTGATTTGAAAGTGGGATAACTTCTTCATGCCAACTCCTATGAGATTTATTCAACTTCCTGGTGATTCTCCACCACTTTATGTATCCAAATCAAGCTTCTTACAAAGTGATTCATCCTGGTTTGATTGGAACGACGAAGAAGCTGTGCTATTCCCAAACTGGGAAACTGGAATCACCTGATTTGAAAGTGGGATAACTTCTTCATGCCAACTCCTATGAGATTTATTCAACTTCCTGGTGATTCTCCACCACTTTATGTATCCAAATCAAGCTTCTTACAAAGTGATTCATCCTGGTTTGATTGGAACGACGAAGAAGCTGTGCTATTCCCAAACTGGGAAACTGGAATCACCTGATTTGAAAGTGGGATAACTTCTTCATGCCAACTCCTATGAGATTTATTCAACTTCCTGGTGATTCTCCACCACTTTATGTATCCAAATCAAGCTTCTTCACAAAGTGATTCATCCTGGTTTGATTGGAACGACGAAGAAGCTGTGCTATTCCCAAACTGGGAAACTGGAATCACCTGATTTGAAAGTGGGATAACTTCTTCATGCCAACTCCTATGAGATTTATTCAACTTCCTGGTGATTCTCCACCACTTTATGTATCCAAATCAAGCTTCTTACAAAGTGATTCATCCTGGTTTGATTGGAACGACGAAGAAGCTGTGCTATTCCCAAACTGGGAAACTGGAATCACCTGATTTGAAAGTGGGATAACTTCTTCATGCCAACTCCTATGAGATTTATTCAACTTCCTGGTGATTCTCCACCACTTTATGTATCCAAATCAAGCTTCTTACAAAGTGATTCATCCTGGTTTGATTGGAACGACGAAGAAGCTGTGCTATTCCCAAACTGGGAAACTGGAATCACCTGATTTGAAAGTGGGATAACTTCTTCATGCCAACTCCTATGAGATTTATTCAACTTCCTGGTGATTCTCCACCACTTTATGTATCCAAATCAAGCTTCTTACAAAGTGATTCATCCTGGTTTGATTGGAACGACGAAGAAGCTGTGCTATTCCCAAACTGGGAAACTGGAATCACCTGATTTGAAAGTGGGATAACTTCTTCATGCCAACTCCTATGAGATTTATTCAACTTCCTGGTGATTCTCCACCACTTTATGTATCCAAATCAAGCTTCTTACAAAGTGATTCATCCTGGTTTGATTGGAACGACGAAGAAGCTGTGCTATTCCCAAACTGGGAAACTGGAATCACCTGATTTGAAAGTGGGATAACTTCTTCATGCCAACTCCTATGAGATTTATTCAACTTCCTGGTGATTCTCCACCACTTTATGTATCCAAATCAAGCTTCTTACAAAGTGATTCATCCTGGTTTGATTGGAACGACGAAGAAGCTGTGCTATTCCCAAACTGGGAAACTGGAATCACCTGATTTGAAAGTGGGATAACTTCTTCATGCCAACTCCTATGAGATTTATTCAACTTCCTGGTGATTCTCCACCACTTTATGTATCCAAATCAAGCTTCTTACAAAGTGATTCATCCTGGTTTGATTGGAACGACGAAGAAGCTGTGCTATTCCCAAACTGGGAAACTGGAATCACCTGATTTGAAAGTGGGATAACTTCTTCATGCCAACTCCTATGAGATTTATTCAACTTCCTGGTGATTCTCCACCACTTTATGTATCCAAATCAAGCTTCTTACAAAGTGATTCATCCTGGTTTGATTGGAACGACGAAGAAGCTGTGCTATTCCCAAACTGGGAAACTGGAATCACCTGATTTGAAAGTGGGATAACTTCTTCATGCCAACTCCTATGAGATTTATTCAACTTCCTGGTGATTCTCCACCACTTTATGTATCCAAATCAAGCTTCTTACAAAGTGATTCATCCTGGTTTGATTGGAACGACGAAGAAGCTGTGCTATTCCCAAACTGGGAAACTGGAATCACCTGATTTGAAAGTGGGATAACTTCTTCATGCCAACTCCTATGAGATTTATTCAACTTCCTGGTGATTCTCCACCACTTTATGTATCCAAATCAAGCTTCTTACAAAGTGATTCATCCTGGTTTGATTGGAACGACGAAGAAGCTGTGCTATTCCCAAACTGGGAAACTGGAATCACCTGATTTGAAAGTGGGATAACTTCTTCATGCCAACTCCTATGAGATTTATTCAACTTCCTGGTGATTCTCCACCACTTTATGTATCCAAATCAAGCTTCTTACAAAGTGATTCATCCTGGTTTGATTGGAACGACGAAGAAGCTGTGCTATTCCCAAACTGGGAAACTGGAATCACCTGATTTGAAAGTGGGATAACTTCTTCATGCCAACTCCTATGAGATTTATTCAACTTCCTGGTGATTCTCCACCACTTTATGTATCCAAATCAAGCTTCTTACAAAGTGATTCATCCTGGTTTGATTGGAACGACGAAGAAGCTGTGCTATTCCCAAACTGGGAAACTGGAATCACCTGATTTGAAAGTGGGATAACTTCTTCATGCCAACTCCTATGAGATTTATTCAACTTCCTGGTGATTCTCCACCACTTTATGTATCCAAATCAAGCTTCTTACAAAGTGATTCATCCTGGTTTGATTGGAACGACGAAGAAGCTGTGCTATTCCCAAACTGGGAAACTGGAATCACCTGATTTGAAAGTGGGATAACTTCTTCATGCCAACTCCTATGAGATTTATTCAACTTCCTGGTGATTCTCCACCACTTTATGTATCCAAATCAAGCTTCTTACAAAGTGATTCATCCTGGTTTGATTGGAACGACGAAGAAGCTGTGCTATTCCCAAACTGGGAAACTGGAATCACCTGATTTGAAAGTGGGATAACTTCTTCATGCCAACTCCTATGAGATTTATTCAACTTCCTGGTGATTCTCCACCACTTTATGTATCCAAATCAAGCTTCTTACAAAGTGATTCATCCTGGTTTGATTGGAACGACGAAGAAGCTGTGCTATTCCCAAACTGGGAAACTGGAATCACCTGATTTGAAAGTGGGATAACTTCTTCATGCCAACTCCTATGAGATTTATTCAACTTCCTGGTGATTCTCCACCACTTTATGTATCCAAATCAAGCTTCTTACAAAGTGATTCATCCTGGTTTGATTGGAACGACGAAGAAGCTGTGCTATTCCCAAACTGGGAAACTGGAATCACCTGATTTGAAAGTGGGATAACTTCTTCATGCCAACTCCTATGAGATTTATTCAACTTCCTGGTGATTCTCCACCACTTTATGTATCCAAATCAAGCTTCTTACAAAGTGATTCATCCTGGTTTGATTGGAACGACGAAGAAGCTGTGCTATTCCCAAACTGGGAAACTGGAATCACCTGATTTGAAAGTGGGATAACTTCTTCATGCCAACTCCTATGAGATTTATTCAACTTCCTGGTGATTCTCCACCACTTTATGTATCCAAATCAAGCTTCTTACAAAGTGATTCATCCTGGTTTGATTGGAACGACGAAGAAGCTGTGCTATTCCCAAACTGGGAAACTGGAATCACCTGATTTGAAAGTGGGATAACTTCTTCATGCCAACTCCTATGAGATTTATTCAACTTCCTGGTGATTCTCCACCACTTTATGTATCCAAATCAAGCTTTTCAAAGTGATTCATCCTGGTTTGATTGGAACGACGAAGAAGCTGTGCTATTCCCAAACTGGGAAACTGGAATCACCTGATTTGAAAGTGGGATAACTTCTTCATGCCAACTCCTATGAGATTTATTCAACTTCCTGGTGATTCTCCACCACTTTATGTATCCAAATCAAGCTTCTTACAAAGTGATTCATCCTGGTTTGATTGGAACGACGAAGAAGCTGTGCTATTCCCAAACTGGGAAACTGGAATCACCTGATTTGAAAGTGGGATAACTTCTTCATGCCAACTCCTATGAGATTTATTCAACTTCCTGGTGATTCTCCACCACTTTATGTATCCAAATCAAGCTTCTTACAAAGTGATTCATCCTGGTTTGATTGGAACGACGAAGAAGCTGTGCTATTCCCAAACTGGGAAACTGGAATCACCTGATTTGAAAGTGGGATAACTTCTTCATGCCAACTCCTATGAGATTTATTCAACTTCCTGGTGATTCTCCACCACTTTATGTATCCAAATCAAGCTTCTTACAAAGTGATTCATCCTGGTTTGATTGGAACGACGAAGAAGCTGTGCTATTCCCAAACTGGGAAACTGGAATCACCTGATTTGAAAGTGGGATAACTTCTTCATGCCAACTCCTATGAGATTTATTCAACTTCCTGGTGATTCTCCACCACTTTATGTATCCAAATCAAGCTTCTTACAAAGTGATTCATCCTGGTTTGATTGGAACGACGAAGAAGCTGTGCTATTCCCAAACTGGGAAACTGGAATCACCTGATTTGAAAGTGGGATAACTTCTTCATGCCAACTCCTATGAGATTTATTCAACTTCCTGGTGATTCTCCACCACTTTATGTATCCAAATCAAGCTTCTTACAAAGTGATTCATCCTGGTTTGATTGGAACGACGAAGAAGCTGTGCTATTCCCAAACTGGGAAACTGGAATCACCTGATTTGAAAGTGGGATAACTTCTTCATGCCAACTCCTATGAGATTTATTCAACTTCCTGGTGATTCTCCACCACTTTATGTATCCAAATCAAGCTTCTTACAAAGTGATTCATCCTGGTTTGATTGGAACGACGAAGAAGCTGTGCTATTCCCAAACTGGGAAACTGGAATCACCTGATTTGAAAGTGGGATAACTTCTTCATGCCAACTCCTATGAGATTTATTCAACTTCCTGGTGATTCTCCACCACTTTATGTATCCAAATCAAGCTTCTTACAAAGTGATTCATCCTGGTTTGATTGGAACGACGAAGAAGCTGTGCTATTCCCAAACTGGGAAACTGGAATCACCTGATTTGAAAGTGGGATAACTTCTTCATGCCAACTCCTATGAGATTTATTCAACTTCCTGGTGATTCTCCACCACTTTATGTATCCAAATCAAGCTTTTCAAAGTGATTCATCCTGGTTTGATTGGAACGACGAAGAAGCTGTGCTATTCCCAAACTGGGAAACTGGAATCACCTGATTTGAAAGTGGGATAACTTCTTCATGCCAACTCCTATGAGATTTATTCAACTTCCTGGTGATTCTCCACCACTTTATGTATCCAAATCAAGCTTCTTACAAAGTGATTCATCCTGGTTTGATTGGAACGACGAAGAAGCTGTGCTATTCCCAAACTGGGAAACTGGAATCACCTGATTTGAAAGTGGGATAACTTCTTCATGCCAACTCCTATGAGATTTATTCAACTTCCTGGTGATTCTCCACCACTTTATGTATCCAAATCAAGCTTCTTACAAAGTGATTCATCCTGGTTTGATTGGAACGACGAAGAAGCTGTGCTATTCCCAAACTGGGAAACTGGAATCACCTGATTTGAAAGTGGGATAACTTCTTCATGCCAACTCCTATGAGATTTATTCAACTTCCTGGTGATTCTCCACCACTTTATGTATCCAAATCAAGCTTCTTACAAAGTGATTCATCCTGGTTTGATTGGAACGACGAAGAAGCTGTGCTATTCCCAAACTGGGAAACTGGAATCACCTGATTTGAAAGTGGGATAACTTCTTCATGCCAACTCCTATGAGATTTATTCAACTTCCTGGTGATTCTCCACCACTTTATGTATCCAAATCAAGCTTCTTACAAAGTGATTCATCCTGGTTTGATTGGAACGACGAAGAAGCTGTGCTATTCCCAAACTGGGAAACTGGAATCACCTGATTTGAAAGTGGGATAACTTCTTCATGCCAACTCCTATGAGATTTATTCAACTTCCTGGTGATTCTCCACCACTTTATGTATCCAAATCAAGCTTCTTACAAAGTGATTCATCCTGGTTTGATTGGAACGACGAAGAAGCTGTGCTATTCCCAAACTGGGAAACTGGAATCACCTGATTTGAAAGTGGGATAACTTCTTCATGCCAACTCCTATGAGATTTATTCAACTTCCTGGTGATTCTCCACCACTTTATGTATCCAAATCAAGCTTCTTACAAAGTGATTCATCCTGGTTTGATTGGAACGACGAAGAAGCTGTGCTATTCCCAAACTGGGAAACTGGAATCACCTGATTTGAAAGTGGGATAACTTCTTCATGCCAACTCCTATGAGATTTATTCAACTTCCTGGTGATTCTCCACCACTTTATGTATCCAAATCAAGCTTCTTACAAAGTGATTCATCCTGGTTTGATTGGAACGACGAAGAAGCTGTGCTATTCCCAAACTGGGAAACTGGAATCACCTGATTTGAAAGTGGGATAACTTCTTCATGCCAACTCCTATGAGATTTATTCAACTTCCTGGTGATTCTCCACCACTTTATGTATCCAAATCAAGCTTCTTACAAAGTGATTCATCCTGGTTTGATTGGAACGACGAAGAAGCTGTGCTATTCCCAAACTGGGAAACTGGAATCACCTGATTTGAAAGTGGGATAACTTCTTCATGCCAACTCCTATGAGATTTATTCAACTTCCTGGTGATTCTCCACCACTTTATGTATCCAAATCAAGCTTCTTACAAAGTGATTCATCCTGGTTTGATTGGAACGACGAAGAAGCTGTGCTATTCCCAAACTGGGAAACTGGAATCACCTGATTTGAAAGTGGGATAACTTCTTCATGCCAACTCCTATGAGATTTATTCAACTTCCTGGTGATTCTCCACCACTTTATGTATCCAAATCAAGCTTCTTACAAAGTGATTCATCCTGGTTTGATTGGAACGACGAAGAAGCTGTGCTATTCCCAAACTGGGAAACTGGAATCACCTGATTTGAAAGTGGGATAACTTCTTCATGCCAACTCCTATGAGATTTATTCAACTTCCTGGTGATTCTCCACCACTTTATGTATCCAAATCAAGCTTCTTACAAAGTGATTCATCCTGGTTTGATTGGAACGACGAAGAAGCTGTGCTATTCCCAAACTGGGAAACTGGAATCACCTGATTTGAAAGTGGGATAACTTCTTCATGCCAACTCCTATGAGATTTATTCAACTTCCTGGTGATTCTCCACCACTTTATGTATCCAAATCAAGCTTCTTCAAAGTGATTCATCCTGGTTTGATTGGAACGACGAAGAAGCTGTGCTATTCCCAAACTGGGAAACTGGAATCACCTGATTTGAAAGTGGGATAACTTCTTCATGCCAACTCCTATGAGATTTATTCAACTTCCTGGTGATTCTCCACCACTTTATGTATCCAAATCAAGCTTCTTACAAAGTGATTCATCCTGGTTTGATTGGAACGACGAAGAAGCTGTGCTATTCCCAAACTGGGAAACTGGAATCACCTGATTTGAAAGTGGGATAACTTCTTCATGCCAACTCCTATGAGATTTATTCAACTTCCTGGTGATTCTCCACCACTTTATGTATCCAAATCAAGCTTCTTACAAAGTGATTCATCCTGGTTTGATTGGAACGACGAAGAAGCTGTGCTATTCCCAAACTGGGAAACTGGAATCACCTGATTTGAAAGTGGGATAACTTCTTCATGCCAACTCCTATGAGATTTATTCAACTTCCTGGTGATTCTCCACCACTTTATGTATCCAAATCAAGCTTCTTACAAAGTGATTCATCCTGGTTTGATTGGAACGACGAAGAAGCTGTGCTATTCCCAAACTGGGAAACTGGAATCACCTGATTTGAAAGTGGGATAACTTCTTCATGCCAACTCCTATGAGATTTATTCAACTTCCTGGTGATTCTCCACCACTTTATGTATCCAAATCAAGCTTCTTACAAAGTGATTCATCCTGGTTTGATTGGAACGACGAAGAAGCTGTGCTATTCCCAAACTGGGAAACTGGAATCACCTGATTTGAAAGTGGGATAACTTCTTCATGCCAACTCCTATGAGATTTATTCAACTTCCTGGTGATTCTCCACCACTTTATGTATCCAAATCAAGCTTCTTACAAAGTGATTCATCCTGGTTTGATTGGAACGACGAAGAAGCTGTGCTATTCCCAAACTGGGAAACTGGAATCACCTGATTTGAAAGTGGGATAACTTCTTCATGCCAACTCCTATGAGATTTATTCAACTTCCTGGTGATTCTCCACCACTTTATGTATCCAAATCAAGCTTCTTACAAAGTGATTCATCCTGGTTTGATTGGAACGACGAAGAAGCTGTGCTATTCCCAAACTGGGAAACTGGAATCACCTGATTTGAAAGTGGGATAACTTCTTCATGCCAACTCCTATGAGATTTATTCAACTTCCTGGTGATTCTCCACCACTTTATGTATCCAAATCAAGCTTCTCACAAAGTGATTCATCCTGGTTTGATTGGAACGACGAAGAAGCTGTGCTATTCCCAAACTGGGAAACTGGAATCACCTGATTTGAAAGTGGGATAACTTCTTCATGCCAACTCCTATGAGATTTATTCAACTTCCTGGTGATTCTCCACCACTTTATGTATCCAAATCAAGCTTCTTACAAAGTGATTCATCCTGGTTTGATTGGAACGACGAAGAAGCTGTGCTATTCCCAAACTGGGAAACTGGAATCACCTGATTTGAAAGTGGGATAACTTCTTCATGCCAACTCCTATGAGATTTATTCAACTTCCTGGTGATTCTCCACCACTTTATGTATCCAAATCAAGCTTCTTACAAAGTGATTCATCCTGGTTTGATTGGAACGACGAAGAAGCTGTGCTATTCCCAAACTGGGAAACTGGAATCACCTGATTTGAAAGTGGGATAACTTCTTCATGCCAACTCCTATGAGATTTATTCAACTTCCTGGTGATTCTCCACCACTTTATGTATCCAAATCAAGCTTCTTCACAAAGTGATTCATCCTGGTTTGATTGGAACGACGAAGAAGCTGTGCTATTCCCAAACTGGGAAACTGGAATCACCTGATTTGAAAGTGGGATAACTTCTTCATGCCAACTCCTATGAGATTTATTCAACTTCCTGGTGATTCTCCACCACTTTATGTATCCAAATCAAGCTTCTTACAAAGTGATTCATCCTGGTTTGATTGGAACGACGAAGAAGCTGTGCTATTCCCAAACTGGGAAACTGGAATCACCTGATTTGAAAGTGGGATAACTTCTTCATGCCAACTCCTATGAGATTTATTCAACTTCCTGGTGATTCTCCACCACTTTATGTATCCAAATCAAGCTTCTTACAAAGTGATTCATCCTGGTTTGATTGGAACGACGAAGAAGCTGTGCTATTCCCAAACTGGGAAACTGGAATCACCTGATTTGAAAGTGGGATAACTTCTTCATGCCAACTCCTATGAGATTTATTCAACTTCCTGGTGATTCTCCACCACTTTATGTATCCAAATCAAGCTTCTTACAAAGTGATTCATCCTGGTTTGATTGGAACGACGAAGAAGCTGTGCTATTCCCAAACTGGGAAACTGGAATCACCTGATTTGAAAGTGGGATAACTTCTTCATGCCAACTCCTATGAGATTTATTCAACTTCCTGGTGATTCTCCACCACTTTATGTATCCAAATCAAGCTTCTTACAAAGTGATTCATCCTGGTTTGATTGGAACGACGAAGAAGCTGTGCTATTCCCAAACTGGGAAACTGGAATCACCTGATTTGAAAGTGGGATAACTTCTTCATGCCAACTCCTATGAGATTTATTCAACTTCCTGGTGATTCTCCACCACTTTATGTATCCAAATCAAGCTTCTTACAAAGTGATTCATCCTGGTTTGATTGGAACGACGAAGAAGCTGTGCTATTCCCAAACTGGGAAACTGGAATCACCTGATTTGAAAGTGGGATAACTTCTTCATGCCAACTCCTATGAGATTTATTCAACTTCCTGGTGATTCTCCACCACTTTATGTATCCAAATCAAGCTTCTTCAAAGTGATTCATCCTGGTTTGATTGGAACGACGAAGAAGCTGTGCTATTCCCAAACTGGGAAACTGGAATCACCTGATTTGAAAGTGGGATAACTTCTTCATGCCAACTCCTATGAGATTTATTCAACTTCCTGGTGATTCTCCACCACTTTATGTATCCAAATCAAGCTTCTTACAAAGTGATTCATCCTGGTTTGATTGGAACGACGAAGAAGCTGTGCTATTCCCAAACTGGGAAACTGGAATCACCTGATTTGAAAGTGGGATAACTTCTTCATGCCAACTCCTATGAGATTTATTCAACTTCCTGGTGATTCTCCACCACTTTATGTATCCAAATCAAGCTTCTTACAAAGTGATTCATCCTGGTTTGATTGGAACGACGAAGAAGCTGTGCTATTCCCAAACTGGGAAACTGGAATCACCTGATTTGAAAGTGGGATAACTTCTTCATGCCAACTCCTATGAGATTTATTCAACTTCCTGGTGATTCTCCACCACTTTATGTATCCAAATCAAGCTTCTTACAAAGTGATTCATCCTGGTTTGATTGGAACGACGAAGAAGCTGTGCTATTCCCAAACTGGGAAACTGGAATCACCTGATTTGAAAGTGGGATAACTTCTTCATGCCAACTCCTATGAGATTTATTCAACTTCCTGGTGATTCTCCACCACTTTATGTATCCAAATCAAGCTTCTTACAAAGTGATTCATCCTGGTTTGATTGGAACGACGAAGAAGCTGTGCTATTCCCAAACTGGGAAACTGGAATCACCTGATTTGAAAGTGGGATAACTTCTTCATGCCAACTCCTATGAGATTTATTCAACTTCCTGGTGATTCTCCACCACTTTATGTATCCAAATCAAGCTTCTTACAAAGTGATTCATCCTGGTTTGATTGGAACGACGAAGAAGCTGTGCTATTCCCAAACTGGGAAACTGGAATCACCTGATTTGAAAGTGGGATAACTTCTTCATGCCAACTCCTATGAGATTTATTCAACTTCCTGGTGATTCTCCACCACTTTATGTATCCAAATCAAGCTTCTTACAAAGTGATTCATCCTGGTTTGATTGGAACGACGAAGAAGCTGTGCTATTCCCAAACTGGGAAACTGGAATCACCTGATTTGAAAGTGGGATAACTTCTTCATGCCAACTCCTATGAGATTTATTCAACTTCCTGGTGATTCTCCACCACTTTATGTATCCAAATCAAGCTTCTTACAAAGTGATTCATCCTGGTTTGATTGGAACGACGAAGAAGCTGTGCTATTCCCAAACTGGGAAACTGGAATCACCTGATTTGAAAGTGGGATAACTTCTTCATGCCAACTCCTATGAGATTTATTCAACTTCCTGGTGATTCTCCACCACTTTATGTATCCAAATCAAGCTTCTTCACAAAGTGATTCATCCTGGTTTGATTGGAACGACGAAGAAGCTGTGCTATTCCCAAACTGGGAAACTGGAATCACCTGATTTGAAAGTGGGATAACTTCTTCATGCCAACTCCTATGAGATTTATTCAACTTCCTGGTGATTCTCCACCACTTTATGTATCCAAATCAAGCTTCTTACAAAGTGATTCATCCTGGTTTGATTGGAACGACGAAGAAGCTGTGCTATTCCCAAACTGGGAAACTGGAATCACCTGATTTGAAAGTGGGATAACTTCTTCATGCCAACTCCTATGAGATTTATTCAACTTCCTGGTGATTCTCCACCACTTTATGTATCCAAATCAAGCTTCTTACAAAGTGATTCATCCTGGTTTGATTGGAACGACGAAGAAGCTGTGCTATTCCCAAACTGGGAAACTGGAATCACCTGATTTGAAAGTGGGATAACTTCTTCATGCCAACTCCTATGAGATTTATTCAACTTCCTGGTGATTCTCCACCACTTTATGTATCCAAATCAAGCTTCTTACAAAGTGATTCATCCTGGTTTGATTGGAACGACGAAGAAGCTGTGCTATTCCCAAACTGGGAAACTGGAATCACCTGATTTGAAAGTGGGATAACTTCTTCATGCCAACTCCTATGAGATTTATTCAACTTCCTGGTGATTCTCCACCACTTTATGTATCCAAATCAAGCTTCTTACAAAGTGATTCATCCTGGTTTGATTGGAACGACGAAGAAGCTGTGCTATTCCCAAACTGGGAAACTGGAATCACCTGATTTGAAAGTGGGATAACTTCTTCATGCCAACTCCTATGAGATTTATTCAACTTCCTGGTGATTCTCCACCACTTTATGTATCCAAATCAAGCTTCTTACAAAGTGATTCATCCTGGTTTGATTGGAACGACGAAGAAGCTGTGCTATTCCCAAACTGGGAAACTGGAATCACCTGATTTGAAAGTGGGATAACTTCTTCATGCCAACTCCTATGAGATTTATTCAACTTCCTGGTGATTCTCCACCACTTTATGTATCCAAATCAAGCTTCTTACAAAGTGATTCATCCTGGTTTGATTGGAACGACGAAGAAGCTGTGCTATTCCCAAACTGGGAAACTGGAATCACCTGATTTGAAAGTGGGATAACTTCTTCATGCCAACTCCTATGAGATTTATTCAACTTCCTGGTGATTCTCCACCACTTTATGTATCCAAATCAAGCTTCTTACAAAGTGATTCATCCTGGTTTGATTGGAACGACGAAGAAGCTGTGCTATTCCCAAACTGGGAAACTGGAATCACCTGATTTGAAAGTGGGATAACTTCTTCATGCCAACTCCTATGAGATTTATTCAACTTCCTGGTGATTCTCCACCACTTTATGTATCCAAATCAAGCTTCTCACAAAGTGATTCATCCTGGTTTGATTGGAACGACGAAGAAGCTGTGCTATTCCCAAACTGGGAAACTGGAATCACCTGATTTGAAAGTGGGATAACTTCTTCATGCCAACTCCTATGAGATTTATTCAACTTCCTGGTGATTCTCCACCACTTTATGTATCCAAATCAAGCTTCTTACAAAGTGATTCATCCTGGTTTGATTGGAACGACGAAGAAGCTGTGCTATTCCCAAACTGGGAAACTGGAATCACCTGATTTGAAAGTGGGATAACTTCTTCATGCCAACTCCTATGAGATTTATTCAACTTCCTGGTGATTCTCCACCACTTTATGTATCCAAATCAAGCTTTTCACAAAGTGATTCATCCTGGTTTGATTGGAACGACGAAGAAGCTGTGCTATTCCCAAACTGGGAAACTGGAATCACCTGATTTGAAAGTGGGATAACTTCTTCATGCCAACTCCTATGAGATTTATTCAACTTCCTGGTGATTCTCCACCACTTTATGTATCCAAATCAAGCTTCTTACAAAGTGATTCATCCTGGTTTGATTGGAACGACGAAGAAGCTGTGCTATTCCCAAACTGGGAAACTGGAATCACCTGATTTGAAAGTGGGATAACTTCTTCATGCCAACTCCTATGAGATTTATTCAACTTCCTGGTGATTCTCCACCACTTTATGTATCCAAATCAAGCTTCTTACAAAGTGATTCATCCTGGTTTGATTGGAACGACGAAGAAGCTGTGCTATTCCCAAACTGGGAAACTGGAATCACCTGATTTGAAAGTGGGATAACTTCTTCATGCCAACTCCTATGAGATTTATTCAACTTCCTGGTGATTCTCCACCACTTTATGTATCCAAATCAAGCTTCTTACAAAGTGATTCATCCTGGTTTGATTGGAACGACGAAGAAGCTGTGCTATTCCCAAACTGGGAAACTGGAATCACCTGATTTGAAAGTGGGATAACTTCTTCATGCCAACTCCTATGAGATTTATTCAACTTCCTGGTGATTCTCCACCACTTTATGTATCCAAATCAAGCTTCTTCAAAGTGATTCATCCTGGTTTGATTGGAACGACGAAGAAGCTGTGCTATTCCCAAACTGGGAAACTGGAATCACCTGATTTGAAAGTGGGATAACTTCTTCATGCCAACTCCTATGAGATTTATTCAACTTCCTGGTGATTCTCCACCACTTTATGTATCCAAATCAAGCTTCTTACAAAGTGATTCATCCTGGTTTGATTGGAACGACGAAGAAGCTGTGCTATTCCCAAACTGGGAAACTGGAATCACCTGATTTGAAAGTGGGATAACTTCTTCATGCCAACTCCTATGAGATTTATTCAACTTCCTGGTGATTCTCCACCACTTTATGTATCCAAATCAAGCTTCTTACAAAGTGATTCATCCTGGTTTGATTGGAACGACGAAGAAGCTGTGCTATTCCCAAACTGGGAAACTGGAATCACCTGATTTGAAAGTGGGATAACTTCTTCATGCCAACTCCTATGAGATTTATTCAACTTCCTGGTGATTCTCCACCACTTTATGTATCCAAATCAAGCTTCTTACAAAGTGATTCATCCTGGTTTGATTGGAACGACGAAGAAGCTGTGCTATTCCCAAACTGGGAAACTGGAATCACCTGATTTGAAAGTGGGATAACTTCTTCATGCCAACTCCTATGAGATTTATTCAACTTCCTGGTGATTCTCCACCACTTTATGTATCCAAATCAAGCTTCTTACAAAGTGATTCATCCTGGTTTGATTGGAACGACGAAGAAGCTGTGCTATTCCCAAACTGGGAAACTGGAATCACCTGATTTGAAAGTGGGATAACTTCTTCATGCCAACTCCTATGAGATTTATTCAACTTCCTGGTGATTCTCCACCACTTTATGTATCCAAATCAAGCTTCTTACAAAGTGATTCATCCTGGTTTGATTGGAACGACGAAGAAGCTGTGCTATTCCCAAACTGGGAAACTGGAATCACCTGATTTGAAAGTGGGATAACTTCTTCATGCCAACTCCTATGAGATTTATTCAACTTCCTGGTGATTCTCCACCACTTTATGTATCCAAATCAAGCTTTTTCACAAAGTGATTCATCCTGGTTTGATTGGAACGACGAAGAAGCTGTGCTATTCCCAAACTGGGAAACTGGAATCACCTGATTTGAAAGTGGGATAACTTCTTCATGCCAACTCCTATGAGATTTATTCAACTTCCTGGTGATTCTCCACCACTTTATGTATCCAAATCAAGCTTCTTACAAAGTGATTCATCCTGGTTTGATTGGAACGACGAAGAAGCTGTGCTATTCCCAAACTGGGAAACTGGAATCACCTGATTTGAAAGTGGGATAACTTCTTCATGCCAACTCCTATGAGATTTATTCAACTTCCTGGTGATTCTCCACCACTTTATGTATCCAAATCAAGCTTCTTACAAAGTGATTCATCCTGGTTTGATTGGAACGACGAAGAAGCTGTGCTATTCCCAAACTGGGAAACTGGAATCACCTGATTTGAAAGTGGGATAACTTCTTCATGCCAACTCCTATGAGATTTATTCAACTTCCTGGTGATTCTCCACCACTTTATGTATCCAAATCAAGCTTCTTACAAAGTGATTCATCCTGGTTTGATTGGAACGACGAAGAAGCTGTGCTATTCCCAAACTGGGAAACTGGAATCACCTGATTTGAAAGTGGGATAACTTCTTCATGCCAACTCCTATGAGATTTATTCAACTTCCTGGTGATTCTCCACCACTTTATGTATCCAAATCAAGCTTCTTACAAAGTGATTCATCCTGGTTTGATTGGAACGACGAAGAAGCTGTGCTATTCCCAAACTGGGAAACTGGAATCACCTGATTTGAAAGTGGGATAACTTCTTCATGCCAACTCCTATGAGATTTATTCAACTTCCTGGTGATTCTCCACCACTTTATGTATCCAAATCAAGCTTCTTACAAAGTGATTCATCCTGGTTTGATTGGAACGACGAAGAAGCTGTGCTATTCCCAAACTGGGAAACTGGAATCACCTGATTTGAAAGTGGGATAACTTCTTCATGCCAACTCCTATGAGATTTATTCAACTTCCTGGTGATTCTCCACCACTTTATGTATCCAAATCAAGCTTCTTACAAAGTGATTCATCCTGGTTTGATTGGAACGACGAAGAAGCTGTGCTATTCCCAAACTGGGAAACTGGAATCACCTGATTTGAAAGTGGGATAACTTCTTCATGCCAACTCCTATGAGATTTATTCAACTTCCTGGTGATTCTCCACCACTTTATGTATCCAAATCAAGCTTCTTACAAAGTGATTCATCCTGGTTTGATTGGAACGACGAAGAAGCTGTGCTATTCCCAAACTGGGAAACTGGAATCACCTGATTTGAAAGTGGGATAACTTCTTCATGCCAACTCCTATGAGATTTATTCAACTTCCTGGTGATTCTCCACCACTTTATGTATCCAAATCAAGCTTCTTACAAAGTGATTCATCCTGGTTTGATTGGAACGACGAAGAAGCTGTGCTATTCCCAAACTGGGAAACTGGAATCACCTGATTTGAAAGTGGGATAACTTCTTCATGCCAACTCCTATGAGATTTATTCAACTTCCTGGTGATTCTCCACCACTTTATGTATCCAAATCAAGCTTCTTACAAAGTGATTCATCCTGGTTTGATTGGAACGACGAAGAAGCTGTGCTATTCCCAAACTGGGAAACTGGAATCACCTGATTTGAAAGTGGGATAACTTCTTCATGCCAACTCCTATGAGATTTATTCAACTTCCTGGTGATTCTCCACCACTTTATGTATCCAAATCAAGCTTCTTACAAAGTGATTCATCCTGGTTTGATTGGAACGACGAAGAAGCTGTGCTATTCCCAAACTGGGAAACTGGAATCACCTGATTTGAAAGTGGGATAACTTCTTCATGCCAACTCCTATGAGATTTATTCAACTTCCTGGTGATTCTCCACCACTTTATGTATCCAAATCAAGCTTCTTACAAAGTGATTCATCCTGGTTTGATTGGAACGACGAAGAAGCTGTGCTATTCCCAAACTGGGAAACTGGAATCACCTGATTTGAAAGTGGGATAACTTCTTCATGCCAACTCCTATGAGATTTATTCAACTTCCTGGTGATTCTCCACCACTTTATGTATCCAAATCAAGCTTCTTACAAAGTGATTCATCCTGGTTTGATTGGAACGACGAAGAAGCTGTGCTATTCCCAAACTGGGAAACTGGAATCACCTGATTTGAAAGTGGGATAACTTCTTCATGCCAACTCCTATGAGATTTATTCAACTTCCTGGTGATTCTCCACCACTTTATGTATCCAAATCAAGCTTCTTACAAAGTGATTCATCCTGGTTTGATTGGAACGACGAAGAAGCTGTGCTATTCCCAAACTGGGAAACTGGAATCACCTGATTTGAAAGTGGGATAACTTCTTCATGCCAACTCCTATGAGATTTATTCAACTTCCTGGTGATTCTCCACCACTTTATGTATCCAAATCAAGCTTCTTACAAAGTGATTCATCCTGGTTTGATTGGAACGACGAAGAAGCTGTGCTATTCCCAAACTGGGAAACTGGAATCACCTGATTTGAAAGTGGGATAACTTCTTCATGCCAACTCCTATGAGATTTATTCAACTTCCTGGTGATTCTCCACCACTTTATGTATCCAAATCAAGCTTCTTACAAAGTGATTCATCCTGGTTTGATTGGAACGACGAAGAAGCTGTGCTATTCCCAAACTGGGAAACTGGAATCACCTGATTTGAAAGTGGGATAACTTCTTCATGCCAACTCCTATGAGATTTATTCAACTTCCTGGTGATTCTCCACCACTTTATGTATCCAAATCAAGCTTCTTACAAAGTGATTCATCCTGGTTTGATTGGAACGACGAAGAAGCTGTGCTATTCCCAAACTGGGAAACTGGAATCACCTGATTTGAAAGTGGGATAACTTCTTCATGCCAACTCCTATGAGATTTATTCAACTTCCTGGTGATTCTCCACCACTTTATGTATCCAAATCAAGCTTCTTACAAAGTGATTCATCCTGGTTTGATTGGAACGACGAAGAAGCTGTGCTATTCCCAAACTGGGAAACTGGAATCACCTGATTTGAAAGTGGGATAACTTCTTCATGCCAACTCCTATGAGATTTATTCAACTTCCTGGTGATTCTCCACCACTTTATGTATCCAAATCAAGCTTCTTACAAAGTGATTCATCCTGGTTTGATTGGAACGACGAAGAAGCTGTGCTATTCCCAAACTGGGAAACTGGAATCACCTGATTTGAAAGTGGGATAACTTCTTCATGCCAACTCCTATGAGATTTATTCAACTTCCTGGTGATTCTCCACCACTTTATGTATCCAAATCAAGCTTCTTCAAAGTGATTCATCCTGGTTTGATTGGAACGACGAAGAAGCTGTGCTATTCCCAAACTGGGAAACTGGAATCACCTGATTTGAAAGTGGGATAACTTCTTCATGCCAACTCCTATGAGATTTATTCAACTTCCTGGTGATTCTCCACCACTTTATGTATCCAAATCAAGCTTCTTACAAAGTGATTCATCCTGGTTTGATTGGAACGACGAAGAAGCTGTGCTATTCCCAAACTGGGAAACTGGAATCACCTGATTTGAAAGTGGGATAACTTCTTCATGCCAACTCCTATGAGATTTATTCAACTTCCTGGTGATTCTCCACCACTTTATGTATCCAAATCAAGCTTTTCACAAAGTGATTCATCCTGGTTTGATTGGAACGACGAAGAAGCTGTGCTATTCCCAAACTGGGAAACTGGAATCACCTGATTTGAAAGTGGGATAACTTCTTCATGCCAACTCCTATGAGATTTATTCAACTTCCTGGTGATTCTCCACCACTTTATGTATCCAAATCAAGCTTCTTACAAAGTGATTCATCCTGGTTTGATTGGAACGACGAAGAAGCTGTGCTATTCCCAAACTGGGAAACTGGAATCACCTGATTTGAAAGTGGGATAACTTCTTCATGCCAACTCCTATGAGATTTATTCAACTTCCTGGTGATTCTCCACCACTTTATGTATCCAAATCAAGCTTCTTACAAAGTGATTCATCCTGGTTTGATTGGAACGACGAAGAAGCTGTGCTATTCCCAAACTGGGAAACTGGAATCACCTGATTTGAAAGTGGGATAACTTCTTCATGCCAACTCCTATGAGATTTATTCAACTTCCTGGTGATTCTCCACCACTTTATGTATCCAAATCAAGCTTCTTACAAAGTGATTCATCCTGGTTTGATTGGAACGACGAAGAAGCTGTGCTATTCCCAAACTGGGAAACTGGAATCACCTGATTTGAAAGTGGGATAACTTCTTCATGCCAACTCCTATGAGATTTATTCAACTTCCTGGTGATTCTCCACCACTTTATGTATCCAAATCAAGCTTCTTACAAAGTGATTCATCCTGGTTTGATTGGAACGACGAAGAAGCTGTGCTATTCCCAAACTGGGAAACTGGAATCACCTGATTTGAAAGTGGGATAACTTCTTCATGCCAACTCCTATGAGATTTATTCAACTTCCTGGTGATTCTCCACCACTTTATGTATCCAAATCAAGCTTCTTACAAAGTGATTCATCCTGGTTTGATTGGAACGACGAAGAAGCTGTGCTATTCCCAAACTGGGAAACTGGAATCACCTGATTTGAAAGTGGGATAACTTCTTCATGCCAACTCCTATGAGATTTATTCAACTTCCTGGTGATTCTCCACCACTTTATGTATCCAAATCAAGCTTCTTACAAAGTGATTCATCCTGGTTTGATTGGAACGACGAAGAAGCTGTGCTATTCCCAAACTGGGAAACTGGAATCACCTGATTTGAAAGTGGGATAACTTCTTCATGCCAACTCCTATGAGATTTATTCAACTTCCTGGTGATTCTCCACCACTTTATGTATCCAAATCAAGCTTCTTACAAAGTGATTCATCCTGGTTTGATTGGAACGACGAAGAAGCTGTGCTATTCCCAAACTGGGAAACTGGAATCACCTGATTTGAAAGTGGGATAACTTCTTCATGCCAACTCCTATGAGATTTATTCAACTTCCTGGTGATTCTCCACCACTTTATGTATCCAAATCAAGCTTCTTACAAAGTGATTCATCCTGGTTTGATTGGAACGACGAAGAAGCTGTGCTATTCCCAAACTGGGAAACTGGAATCACCTGATTTGAAAGTGGGATAACTTCTTCATGCCAACTCCTATGAGATTTATTCAACTTCCTGGTGATTCTCCACCACTTTATGTATCCAAATCAAGCTTCTTACAAAGTGATTCATCCTGGTTTGATTGGAACGACGAAGAAGCTGTGCTATTCCCAAACTGGGAAACTGGAATCACCTGATTTGAAAGTGGGATAACTTCTTCATGCCAACTCCTATGAGATTTATTCAACTTCCTGGTGATTCTCCACCACTTTATGTATCCAAATCAAGCTTCTTACAAAGTGATTCATCCTGGTTTGATTGGAACGACGAAGAAGCTGTGCTATTCCCAAACTGGGAAACTGGAATCACCTGATTTGAAAGTGGGATAACTTCTTCATGCCAACTCCTATGAGATTTATTCAACTTCCTGGTGATTCTCCACCACTTTATGTATCCAAATCAAGCTTCTTACAAAGTGATTCATCCTGGTTTGATTGGAACGACGAAGAAGCTGTGCTATTCCCAAACTGGGAAACTGGAATCACCTGATTTGAAAGTGGGATAACTTCTTCATGCCAACTCCTATGAGATTTATTCAACTTCCTGGTGATTCTCCACCACTTTATGTATCCAAATCAAGCTTCTTACAAAGTGATTCATCCTGGTTTGATTGGAACGACGAAGAAGCTGTGCTATTCCCAAACTGGGAAACTGGAATCACCTGATTTGAAAGTGGGATAACTTCTTCATGCCAACTCCTATGAGATTTATTCAACTTCCTGGTGATTCTCCACCACTTTATGTATCCAAATCAAGCTTCTTACAAAGTGATTCATCCTGGTTTGATTGGAACGACGAAGAAGCTGTGCTATTCCCAAACTGGGAAACTGGAATCACCTGATTTGAAAGTGGGATAACTTCTTCATGCCAACTCCTATGAGATTTATTCAACTTCCTGGTGATTCTCCACCACTTTATGTATCCAAATCAAGCTTCTTACAAAGTGATTCATCCTGGTTTGATTGGAACGACGAAGAAGCTGTGCTATTCCCAAACTGGGAAACTGGAATCACCTGATTTGAAAGTGGGATAACTTCTTCATGCCAACTCCTATGAGATTTATTCAACTTCCTGGTGATTCTCCACCACTTTATGTATCCAAATCAAGCTTCTTACAAAGTGATTCATCCTGGTTTGATTGGAACGACGAAGAAGCTGTGCTATTCCCAAACTGGGAAACTGGAATCACCTGATTTGAAAGTGGGATAACTTCTTCATGCCAACTCCTATGAGATTTATTCAACTTCCTGGTGATTCTCCACCACTTTATGTATCCAAATCAAGCTTCTTACAAAGTGATTCATCCTGGTTTGATTGGAACGACGAAGAAGCTGTGCTATTCCCAAACTGGGAAACTGGAATCACCTGATTTGAAAGTGGGATAACTTCTTCATGCCAACTCCTATGAGATTTATTCAACTTCCTGGTGATTCTCCACCACTTTATGTATCCAAATCAAGCTTCTTACAAAGTGATTCATCCTGGTTTGATTGGAACGACGAAGAAGCTGTGCTATTCCCAAACTGGGAAACTGGAATCACCTGATTTGAAAGTGGGATAACTTCTTCATGCCAACTCCTATGAGATTTATTCAACTTCCTGGTGATTCTCCACCACTTTATGTATCCAAATCAAGCTTCTTACAAAGTGATTCATCCTGGTTTGATTGGAACGACGAAGAAGCTGTGCTATTCCCAAACTGGGAAACTGGAATCACCTGATTTGAAAGTGGGATAACTTCTTCATGCCAACTCCTATGAGATTTATTCAACTTCCTGGTGATTCTCCACCACTTTATGTATCCAAATCAAGCTTCTTACAAAGTGATTCATCCTGGTTTGATTGGAACGACGAAGAAGCTGTGCTATTCCCAAACTGGGAAACTGGAATCACCTGATTTGAAAGTGGGATAACTTCTTCATGCCAACTCCTATGAGATTTATTCAACTTCCTGGTGATTCTCCACCACTTTATGTATCCAAATCAAGCTTCTTACAAAGTGATTCATCCTGGTTTGATTGGAACGACGAAGAAGCTGTGCTATTCCCAAACTGGGAAACTGGAATCACCTGATTTGAAAGTGGGATAACTTCTTCATGCCAACTCCTATGAGATTTATTCAACTTCCTGGTGATTCTCCACCACTTTATGTATCCAAATCAAGCTTCTTACAAAGTGATTCATCCTGGTTTGATTGGAACGACGAAGAAGCTGTGCTATTCCCAAACTGGGAAACTGGAATCACCTGATTTGAAAGTGGGATAACTTCTTCATGCCAACTCCTATGAGATTTATTCAACTTCCTGGT
Organism: Brassica napus; assembly: GCF_020379485.1. NCBI lineage: Eukaryota > Viridiplantae > Streptophyta > Magnoliopsida > Brassicales > Brassicaceae > Brassica > Brassica napus. The sequence goes on along the minus strand of NW_026016692.1, from coordinate 10,286 downwards.
GATTCTCCACCACTTTATGTATCCAAATCAAGCTTCTTACAAAGTGATTCATCCTGGTTTGATTGGAACGACGAAGAAGCTGTGCTATTCCCAAACTGGGAAACTGGAATCACCTGATTTGAAAGTGGGATAACTTCTTCATGCCAACTCCTATGAGATTTATTCAACTTCCTGGTGATTCTCCACCACTTTATGTATCCAAATCAAGCTTCTTACAAAGTGATTCATCCTGGTTTGATTGGAACGACGAAGAAGCTGTGCTATTCCCAAACTGGGAAACTGGAATCACCTGATTTGAAAGTGGGATAACTTCTTCATGCCAACTCCTATGAGATTTATTCAACTTCCTGGTGATTCTCCACCACTTTATGTATCCAAATCAAGCTTCTTACAAAGTGATTCATCCTGGTTTGATTGGAACGACGAAGAAGCTGTGCTATTCCCAAACTGGGAAACTGGAATCACCTGATTTGAAAGTGGGATAACTTCTTCATGCCAACTCCTATGAGATTTATTCAACTTCCTGGTGATTCTCCACCACTTTATGTATCCAAATCAAGCTTCTTCACAAAGTGATTCATCCTGGTTTGATTGGAACGACGAAGAAGCTGTGCTATTCCCAAACTGGGAAACTGGAATCACCTGATTTGAAAGTGGGATAACTTCTTCATGCCAACTCCTATGAGATTTATTCAACTTCCTGGTGATTCTCCACCACTTTATGTATCCAAATCAAGCTTCTTACAAAGTGATTCATCCTGGTTTGATTGGAACGACGAAGAAGCTGTGCTATTCCCAAACTGGGAAACTGGAATCACCTGATTTGAAAGTGGGATAACTTCTTCATGCCAACTCCTATGAGATTTATTCAACTTCCTGGTGATTCTCCACCACTTTATGTATCCAAATCAAGCTTCTTACAAAGTGATTCATCCTGGTTTGATTGGAACGACGAAGAAGCTGTGCTATTCCCAAACTGGGAAACTGGAATCACCTGATTTGAAAGTGGGATAACTTCTTCATGCCAACTCCTATGAGATTTATTCAACTTCCTGGTGATTCTCCACCACTTTATGTATCCAAATCAAGCTTCTTACAAAGTGATTCATCCTGGTTTGATTGGAACGACGAAGAAGCTGTGCTATTCCCAAACTGGGAAACTGGAATCACCTGATTTGAAAGTGGGATAACTTCTTCATGCCAACTCCTATGAGATTTATTCAACTTCCTGGTGATTCTCCACCACTTTATGTATCCAAATCAAGCTTCTTACAAAGTGATTCATCCTGGTTTGATTGGAACGACGAAGAAGCTGTGCTATTCCCAAACTGGGAAACTGGAATCACCTGATTTGAAAGTGGGATAACTTCTTCATGCCAACTCCTATGAGATTTATTCAACTTCCTGGTGATTCTCCACCACTTTATGTATCCAAATCAAGCTTCTTACAAAGTGATTCATCCTGGTTTGATTGGAACGACGAAGAAGCTGTGCTATTCCCAAACTGGGAAACTGGAATCACCTGATTTGAAAGTGGGATAACTTCTTCATGCCAACTCCTATGAGATTTATTCAACTTCCTGGTGATTCTCCACCACTTTATGTATCCAAATCAAGCTTCTTACAAGTGATTCATCCTGGTTTGATTGGAAAAAGCTGTGTTATTCCCACTGGGAACTGGAATCACCTGATTTGATGTGTCTTCTTTCTATTATGAGATTTTTTATTTTTTTCTTTTTCTTCAATTTATTTATCACTTTATTTTATTATGATATTTTATATTTTAATTCAATTATGTTATTTTTTTGAATTTTGATTTTTTTTTTAACTGGGAATTCAACTGTTTTTTTTTTATTTGTTTGGAATAATTCTTCTTAACTCCTATGACTTTTATTCAACTTCCTATATGGATTCTCCACCACTTTATGTATCCAAATCAAGCTTTTTTTTTCAAAGTTGGTTTGTTTTTTTATTGATTTAAATTTTATTCCCTTTTTGGAAAAACTTTATTCTTTTCTGGATTCACCTGATTTTTATTTTTTATACTGCTTTTGATTTAATTTTTTATTTTTTCCTTTTCTTTTTCCTCCTGTCTTGGGTCACTTTATTTTTTTGCTCTTTTTATTTATGATTTTTTTATTTTTTTTTTTGCGAACGATTTAGAATTGCTGCTTTTTATTTTCAAACTGGATTTGAAATTTTAAAGTGGGATAACTTCTTATTTGAATTTTTGAGATTTCTTTATTTCCTTTCCTTTTTATTCTTTTTGTATTTTGTATCCAATTTTTTAATTACAATGAATCATCCTGGTTTGATTGGAACGACGAAGAAGCTGTGCTATTCCCAAACTGGGAAACTGGAATCACCTGATTTGAAAGTGGGATAACTTCTTCATGCCAACTCCTATGAGATTTATTCAACTTCCTGGTGATTCTCCACCACTTTATGTATCCAAATCAAGCTTCTTACAATGATTCATCCTGGTTTGATTGGAACGACGAAGAAGCTGTGCTATTCCCAAACTGGGAAACTGGAATCACCTGATTTGAAAGTGGGATAACTTCTTCATGCCAACTCCTATGAGATTTATTCAACTTCCTGGTGATTCTCCACCACTTTATGTATCCAAATCAAGCTTCTTACAAAGTGATTCATCCTGGTTTGATTGGAACGACGAAGAAGCTGTGCTATTCCCAAACTGGGAAACTGGAATCACCTGATTTGAAAGTGGGATAACTTCTTCATGCCAACTCCTATGAGATTTATTCAACTTCCTGGTGATTCTCCACCACTTTATGTATCCAAATCAAGCTTCTTACAAAGTGATTCATCCTGGTTTGATTGGAACGACGAAGAAGCTGTGCTATTCCCAAACTGGGAAACTGGAATCACCTGATTTGAAAGTGGGATAACTTCTTCATGCCAACTCCTATGAGATTTATTCAACTTCCTGGTGATTCTCCACCACTTTATGTATCCAAATCAAGCTTTTACAAGTGATTCATCCTGGTTTGATTGGAACGACGAAGAAGCTGTGCTATTCCCAAACTGGGAAACTGGAATCACCTGATTTGAAAGTGGGATAACTTCTTCATGCCAACTCCTATGAGATTTATTCAACTTCCTGGTGATTCTCCACCACTTTATGTATCCAAATCAAGCTTCTTACAAAGTGATTCATCCTGGTTTGATTGGAACGACGAAGAAGCTGTGCTATTCCCAAACTGGGAAACTGGAATCACCTGATTTGAAAGTGGGATAACTTCTTCATGCCAACTCCTATGAGATTTATTCAACTTCCTGGTGATTCTCCACCACTTTATGTATCCAAATCAAGCTTCTTACAAGTGATTCATCCTGGTTTGATTGGAACGACGAAGAAGCTGTGCTATTCCCCAAACTGGGAAACTGGAATCACCTGATTTGAAAGTGGGATAACTTCTTGCCAACTCCTATGAGATTTATTCAACTTCCTGGTGATTCTCCACCACTTTATGTATCCAAATCAAGCTTCTTACCAAGAGATTCATCCTGGTTTGATTGGAACGACGAAGAAGCTGTGTTATTCCCAAACTGGGAAACTGGAATCACCTGATTTGAAAGTGGGATAACTTCTTCATGCCAACTCCTATGAGATTTATTCAACTTCCTGGTGATTCTCCACCACTTTATGTATCCAAATCAATCACAGTGATCAAAATTACCACGAAATCGACGAAGATCATTCCCAAATGGAAACAAATCACCAATAATCTTCATCCAACTCAAGAATTCAACTTCCATTCACCAAATCCAAATCAAGCTTTTCACAAAGTGATTCATCCTGGTTTGATTGGAACGACGAAGAAGCTGTGCTATTCCCAAACTGGGAAACTGGAATCACCTGATTTGAAAGTGGGATAACTTCTTCTTCATGCCAACTCCTATGAGATTTATTCAACTTCCTGGTGATTCTCCACCACTTTATGTATCCAAATCAAGCTTTCACAAAGTGATTCATCCTGGTTTGATTGGAACGACGAAGAAGCTGTGTTATTCCCAAAATTGGGAAACTGGAATCACCTGATTTGAAAGTGGGATAACTTCTTCATGCCAACTCCTATGAGATTTATTCAACTTCCTGGTGATTCTCCACCACTTTATGTATCCAAATCAAGCTTCTTACAAAGTGATTCATCCTGGTTTGATTGGAACGACGAAGAAGCTGTGCTATTCCCAAACTGGGAAACTGGAATCACCTGATTTGAAAGTGGGATAACTTCTTCATGCCAACTCCTATGAGATTTATTCAACTTCCTGGTGATTCTCCACCACTTTATGTATCCAAATCAAGCTTCTTACAAAGTGATTCATCCTGGTTTGATTGGAACGACGAAGAAGCTGTGCTATTCCCAAACTGGGAAACTGGAATCACCTGATTTGAAAGTGGGATAACTTCTTCATGCCAACTCCTATGAGATTTATTCAACTTCCTGGTGATTCTCCACCACTTTATGTATCCAAATCAAGCTTTTCACAAAGTGATTCATCCTGGTTTGATTGGAACGACGAAGAAGCTGTGCTATTCCCAAACTGGGAAACTGGAATCACCTGATTTGAAAGTGGGATAACTTCTTCATGCCAACTCCTATGAGATTTATTCAACTTCCTGGTGATTCTCCACCACTTTATGTATCCAAATCAAGCTTCTTACAAAGTGATTCATCCTGGTTTGATTGGAACGACGAAGAAGCTGTGCTATTCCCAAACTGGGAAACTGGAATCACCTGATTTGAAAGTGGGATAACTTCTTCATGCCAACTCCTATGAGATTTATTCAACTTCCTGGTGATTCTCCACCACTTTATGTATCCAAATCAAGCTTCTTACAAAGTGATTCATCCTGGTTTGATTGGAACGACGAAGAAGCTGTGCTATTCCCAAACTGGGAAACTGGAATCACCTGATTTGAAAGTGGGATAACTTCTTCATGCCAACTCCTATGAGATTTATTCAACTTCCTGGTGATTCTCCACCACTTTATGTATCCAAATCAAGCTTTTCACAAAGTGATTCATCCTGGTTTGATTGGAACGACGAAGAAGCTGTGCTATTCCCAAACTGGGAAACTGGAATCACCTGATTTGAAAGTGGGATAACTTCTTCATGCCAACTCCTATGAGATTTATTCAACTTCCTGGTGATTCTCCACCACTTTATGTATCCAAATCAAGCTTCTCACAAAGTGATTCATCCTGGTTTGATTGGAACGACGAAGAAGCTGTGCTATTCCCAAACTGGGAAACTGGAATCACCTGATTTGAAAGTGGGATAACTTCTTCATGCCAACTCCTATGAGATTTATTCAACTTCCTGGTGATTCTCCACCACTTTATGTATCCAAATCAAGCTTCTTACAAAGTGATTCATCCTGGTTTGATTGGAACGACGAAGAAGCTGTGCTATTCCCAAACTGGGAAACTGGAATCACCTGATTTGAAAGTGGGATAACTTCTTCATGCCAACTCCTATGAGATTTATTCAACTTCCTGGTGATTCTCCACCACTTTATGTATCCAAATCAAGCTTCTTACAAAGTGATTCATCCTGGTTTGATTGGAACGACGAAGAAGCTGTGCTATTCCCCAAACTGGGAAACTGGAATCACCTGATTTGAAAGTGGGATAACTTCTTCATGCCAACTCCTATGAGATTTATTCAACTTCCTGGTGATTCTCCACCACTTTATGTATCCAAATCAAGCTTTTCACAAAGTGATTCATCCTGGTTTGATTGGAACGACGAAGAAGCTGTGCTATTCCCAAACTGGGAAACTGGAATCACCTGATTTGAAAGTGGGATAACTTCTTCATGCCAACTCCTATGAGATTTATTCAACTTCCTGGTGATTCTCCACCACTTTATGTATCCAAATCAAGCTTTTCACAAAGTGATTCATCCTGGTTTGATTGGAACGACGAAGAAGCTGTGTTATTCCCAAACTGGGAAACTGGAATCACCTGATTTGAAAGTGGGATAACTTCTTCATGCCAACTCCTATGAGATTTATTCAACTTCCTGGTGATTCTCCACCACTTTATGTATCCAAATCAAGCTTCTTACAAAGTGATTCATCCTGGTTTGATTGGAACGACGAAGAAGCTGTGCTATTCCCAAACTGGGAAACTGGAATCACCTGATTTGAAAGTGGGATAACTTCTTCATGCCAACTCCTATGAGATTTATTCTTCCTCCTGGTGATTCTCCACCACTTTATGTATCCAAATCAAGCTTTTACAAGTGATTCATCCTGGTTTGATTGGAACGACGAAGAAGCTGTGCTATTCCCAAACTGGGAAACTGGAATCACCTGATTTGAAAGTGGGATAACTTCTTCATGCCAACTCCTATGAGATTTATTCAACTTCCTGGTGATTCTCCACCACTTTATGTATCCAAATCAAGCTTCTTCACAAAGTGATTCATCCTGGTTTGATTGGAACGACGAAGAAGCTGTGCTATTCCCAAACTGGGAAACTGGAATCACCTGATTTGAAAGTGGGATAACTTCTTCATGCCAACTCCTATGAGATTTATTCAACTTCCTGGTGATTCTCCACCACTTTATGTATCCAAATCATTCTTACCAAGTGATTCATCCTGGTTTGATTGGAACGACGAAGAAGCTGTGTTATTCCCAAACTGGGAAACTGGAATCACCTGATTTGAAAGTGGGATAACTTCTTCATGCCAACTCCTATGAGATTTATTCAACTTCCTGGTGATTCTCCACCACTTTATGTATCCAAATCAAGCTTTTCACAAGTGATTCATCCTGGTTTGATTGGAACGACGAAGAAGCTGTGCTATTCCCAAACTGGGAAACTGGAATCACCTGATTTGAAAGTGGGATAACTTCTTCATGCCAACTCCTATGAGATTTATTCAACTTCCTGGTGATTCTCCACCACTTTATGTATCCAAATCAAGCTTCTTACAAGTGATTCATCCTGGTTTGATTGGAACGACGAAGAAGCTGTGCTATTCCCAAACTGGGAAACTGGAATCACCTGATTTGAAAGTGGGATAACTTCTTCATGCCAACTCCTATGAGATTTATTCAACTTCCTGGTGATTCTCCACCACTTTATGTATCCAATCAAGCATCAGCTTCTACAAAGTGATTCATCCTGGTTTGATTGGAACGACGAAGAAGCTGTGCTATTCCCAAACTGGGAAACTGGAATCACCTGATTTGAAAGTGGGATAACTTCTTCATGCCAACTCCTATGAGATTTATTCAACTTCCTGGTGATTCTCCACCACTTTATGTATCCAAATCAAGCTTTTCACAAAGTGATTCATCCTGGTTTGATTGGAACGACGAAGAAGCTGTGCTATTCCCAAACTGGGAAACTGGAATCACCTGATTTGAAAGTGGGATAACTTCTTCATGCCAACTCCTATGAGATTTATTCAACTTCCTGGTGATTCTCCACCACTTTATGTATCCAAATCAAGCTTTTCACAAAGTGATTCATCCTGGTTTGATTGGAACGACGAAGAAGCTGTGCTATTCCCAAACTGGGAAACTGGAATCACCTGATTTGAAAGTGGGATAACTTCTTCATGCCAACTCCTATGAGATTTATTCAACTTCCTGGTGATTCTCCACCACTTTATGTATCCAAATCAAGCTTCTTACAAAGTGATTCATCCTGGTTTGATTGGAACGACGAAGAAGCTGTGCTATTCCCAAACTGGGAAACTGGAATCACCTGATTTGAAAGTGGGATAACTTCTTCATGCCAACTCCTATGAGATTTATTCAACACTTCCTGGTGATTCTCCACCACTTTATGTATCCAAATCAAGCTTCTTACAAAGTGATTCATCCTGGTTTGATTGGAACGACGAAGAAGCTGTGCTATTCCCAAACTGGGAAACTGGAATCACCTGATTTGAAAGTGGGATAACTTCTTCATGCCAACTCCTATGAGATTTATTCAACTTCCTGGTGATTCTCCACCACTTTATGTATCCAAATCAAGCTTTTCACAAGTGATTCATCCTGGTTTGATTGGAACGACGAAGAAGCTGTGCTATTCCCAAACTGGGAAACTGGAATCACCTGATTTGAAAGTGGGATAACTTCTTCATGCCAACTCCTATGAGATTTATTCAACTTCCTGGTGATTCTCCACCACTTTATGTATCCAAATCAAGCTTCTTCACAAGTGATTCATCCTGGTTTGATTGGAACGACGAAGAAGCTGTGCTATTCCCAAACTGGGAAACTGGAATCACCTGATTTGAAAGTGGGATAACTTCTTCATGCCAACTCCTATGAGATTTATTCAACTTCCTGGTGATTCTCCACCACTTTATGTATCCAAATCAAGCTTTTCACAAAGTGATTCATCCTGGTTTGATTGGAACGACGAAGAAGCTGTGCTATTCCCAAACTGGGAAACTGGAATCACCTGATTTGAAAGTGGGATAACTTCTTCATGCCAACTCCTATGAGATTTATTCAACTTCCTGGTGATTCTCCACCACTTTATGTATCCAAATCAAGCTTTTCACAAAGTGATTCATCCTGGTTTGATTGGAACGACGAAGAAGCTGTGTTATTCCCAAACTGGGAAACTGGAATCACCTGATTTGAAAGTGGGATAACTTCTTCATGCCAACTCCTATGAGATTTATTCAACTTCCTGGTGATTCTCCACCACTTTATGTATCCAAATCAAGCTTCTTACAAAGTGATTCATCCTGGTTTGATTGGAACGACGAAGAAGCTGTGTTATTCCCAAACTGGGAAACTGGAATCACCTGATTTGAAAGTGGGATAACTTCTTCATGCCAACTCCTATGAGATTTATTCAACTTCCTGGTGATTCTCCACCACTTTATGTATCCAAATCAAGCTTCTCACAAAGTGATTCATCCTGGTTTGATTGGAACGACGAAGAAGCTGTGCTATTCCCAAACTGGGAAACTGGAATCACCTGATTTGAAAGTGGGATAACTTCTTCATGCCAACTCCTATGAGATTTATTCAACTTCCTGGTGATTCTCCACCACTTTATGTATCCAAATCAAGCTTCTCACAAAGTGATTCATCCTGGTTTGATTGGAACGACGAAGAAGCTGTGCTATTCCCAAACTGGGAAACTGGAATCACCTGATTTGAAAGTGGGATAACTTCTTCATGCCAACTCCTATGAGATTTATTCAACTTCCTGGTGATTCTCCACCACTTTATGTATCCAAATCAAGCTTCTTACAAAGTGATTCATCCTGGTTTGATTGGAACGACGAAGAAGCTGTGCTATTCCCAAACTGGGAAACTGGAATCACCTGATTTGAAAGTGGGATAACTTCTTCATGCCAACTCCTATGAGATTTATTCAACTTCCTGGTGATTCTCCACCACTTTATGTATCCAAATCAAGCTTCTTACAAGTGATTCATCCTGGTTTGATTGGAACGACGAAGAAGCTGTGCTATTCCCAAACTGGGAAACTGGAATCACCTGATTTGAAAGTGGGATAACTTCTTCATGCCAACTCCTATGAGATTTATTCAACTTCCTGGTGATTCTCCACCACTTTATGTATCCAAATCAAGCTTTTCACAAAGTGATTCATCCTGGTTTGATTGGAACGACGAAGAAGCTGTGCTATTCCCAAACTGGAAACTGGAATCACCTGATTTGAAAGTGGGATAACTTCTTCATGCCAACTCCTATGAGATTTATTCAACTTCCTGGTGATTCTCCACCACTTTATGTATCCAAATCAAGCTTCTTACAAAGATTCATCCTGGTTTGATTGGAACGACGAAGAAGCTGTGCTATTCCCAAACTGGGAAACTGGAATCACCTGATTTGAAAGTGGGATAACTTCTTCATGCCAACTCCTATGAGATTTATTCAACTTCCTGGTGATTCTCCACCACTTTATGTATCCAAATCAAGCTTCTTACAAGTGATTCATCCTGGTTTGATTGGAACGACGAAGAAGCTGTGCTATTCCCAAACTGGGAACTGGAATCACCTGATTTGAAAGTGGGATAACTTCTTCATGCCAACTCCTATGAGATTTATTCAACTTCCTGGTGATTCTCCACCACTTTATGTATCCAAATCAAGCTTCTTACAAAGTGATTCATCCTGGTTTGATTGGAACGACGAAGAAGCTGTGCTATTCCCAAACTGGAAACTGGAATCACCTGATTTGAAAGTGGGATAACTTCTTCATGCCAACTCCTATGAGATTTATTCAACTCCTGGTGATTCTCCA
>NW_026016691.1:0-73425 GCF_020379485.1 Brassica napus | reverse complement strand
ATGCAGCATCAGCTGATGAGGTTTTATTCTTGTGGATGAAAGGACGTTTTCATCTGCATCTGAGTTCAAACAAGCTCTTCTTAGGTATTCTCTGAAAACAAGAATGATATTAAGCTTACATAACAACACAAATGAAGCTTGGTGCTGTTTGTTCTGACACTGAGTATGATTGCCCTTGGAGAGTGTATTGCTCGTATGAGAGGAGGAAACATAAACTGAAAATAAGGGTTTATGTAAATGAACATGCTTGTGTACGTTCTGGTTCCTCAAAGATGTTGAAGGACTTCATCAATTGCGCTGCTGTTTACGGAAAGATTAAGGTTGAATCCTAAGCTCACAGCTAAGGAAATTTGTGAGAGATCAAGAGAACCTACAACTTGACTGTTACTGAAGAGCAATGTCGAAAAGCTTAAACTAAAATCACAAGGGAAAGGAGAGCAGGCCATGAAACTCACAAGCTACCCACAACACACACTTCGATGGCAAATCTCTCTTTCCAAAATCTCGTTTTTCTAACGGAATCAAACTCTTCTCTTTCCACATGATTTTAGCCTGTAATAAGAAGAGAAGAGAGATGAAATCAAGTCGCAGAGAAGACAAAGATACAAAATCGGGTTGCACAGGAAGAGAAAAAGAGGAAATTGAATTGGGGCTTAGGGTTCTAAGGGTCGATTTGAGGATTTTTTTTAACTTTGTTATGTTCTAAAAACGATACCGTACAAGCTTCCGTGAACAATAAACGGAAATTTGACGACAAAAATAGTTGACCAAACATGTATCTTTTATGGCTAAGTCAACATTAATTTGTGATTTATTTGGATCAACCAAAAAGTCTGTATTTATTTTGGCTAATCTGTGAAAGTTTGGAATTTAAATGACCGTTTTCTCATTATTAATATAATTTACTGTTGTTTTCTCTCTACCTCCATTTATATTTCTATGGTGAATACTCAGATCATTATTGGATAGCAAAGGATGATCATCGGACGAAGAAGGGTGTATCGGTTGCTCGAGGAGGGCAAATTTGCAGAACAGTACCAAAATCGTTGGTAGTTGCAGAGCTTTTATCGTCTCTCAGGATCTTAGGTAATTGTTTCATGACCATATAAACATCACTATTATAACAATTCGAAAATCAGTGAATGGAATAATTATAAGAGACATGAAATCTAATTAGAGAATTTAATTCAGAACCTCGTAAAATTAAAACACCTAAAAATTCAAGTTGGTAAAAGAATCATGGGGGATGTGATATAAGATACAATGTGTTTATGGTCGCATGCATTTGACAAGTCCGTCGACGAATCGCTTGTACATATGTTGCTTCATGTTACTTTCTCAACCTTCTTCCGTCCTTGGATCCCATTGTAGCTTGCATCTTTGTTTCTAAGTAGAAACAAGAGACTGTGAGCCAAATCTTTGTTGCCTAATCGTCCCATTGGGTGAAGTAGACCGGTCACGTTATGTTCCACAATCTCTTTGTCCTCCTGCATCTGTGCCCACCACTGCAAGTCCATACGCCATTTCTTCGTTGTCACTCTCCCAAATTTGTTCACCAACTCCCTGAACAAAAGACATGCAATAGGTGGTCAAAATAAACCTTATATAAGTAAAGATAATATCCAAACCGAAAAGCTTAATCCTAAACCAAACATGAATTTGTCAGTAAACCAAAATCAATCTGAAATCAAAACCGATATGCTTAATCCAAAACAAACTGAAACCAAACCGGATACATTATTTGGTTTCAATTTCCATAAACTCGATAAAACTAAAACCAGAAAATCTAAACCAAAATCAAATCATAAAACCGGATATGCAAAAGAATAATGTTTTAGAGGTCTGAGGAGGATTATATTACCTGGGAGTTTGTGACGTAGACATCTGCTGCAGAGTATAATGAAGCAACACGAGTGGTTGCTGGAGTCCAAAAACTGACTTAGATAAGTTTCCGTTGCCTAGATAAGAAGCTTAACATCTCTTTAACGTATTCAACTTTGTTGCTCTTTGAACCCACTGATCCCAAAAGTATATTAAGCTCTTGTTTCTGTCTCCTGCTGCATTACCAAGCGTGAGAGGAACACTTTGCACCTGTCGAGATGAGCCTCTTAGACGATGTTTTTAGAGGGGTTAACCTTCTCTTTCCTTACGGTGCCCTTCTGATCCTTTGAGCTTCTTGTTCTCTCTCAGAAAGTGCTAAGGTAACAGATTCGAGGAGAAGAAGTTGTCCCTTTCCGGTTTATGCTGCTAAGAGACATCACGAGCATATCTGCATCTGTTATCCTAACTCCGTTCTGACTGACTCGCGTAGTGTTTGTCTCTTCTCCCTCATTTCTCTGGGGATGTGTTGGTGTGTTGAGTGAGGAAGGTATCCCAGCTACAAAGGCCAGCTCATCGTTAACAGATAGAGGAACAAATCACTGGTTGTGATCTAACCCTTATATGCTCCTCTTCGCACCATGTTAACCACTGTTTGCTCTGTGATTCCGATAGAAAAATAGCATCTTCACTCGGTCAAGCACCGTTTAGCTCGGTCAAAGTATTCTCTTCGGTTCTCCATTATCCACCAAAGCTATTGACTTCCACCAGATGGATGATGATTCATGTATTGATCTGAAAGAAATGAACAACATTAATAAAGATCTGCTTTGCTTGATTGTTAATTAAGGGATAATGAATCCTTATTACCTATCCATGATGTACATACTGCTGACCCTGCGATGATCAAATCTGCTTTCATGGCAGTCTTGAAGCTGAGTTCTCCTTTGTCTTCAACCACTTTGATCCTTCTCCTAGTGAGCTCTTGCATCAACCCACCTCTCCTGCTGAGAACAACTGCACTGACTGTTGCACCGCAGTCAAAAGCTCCGACGCCAGCTCCATCATCGAAATAGGACGCGCAGTCATCGAGAGCTCGTGAAAACCAAAACGAATCTCCTCGACCAAACAAGGCGTTTAAAATCTGAACTTCCTGTCGCAAGTCCCGACCGTCTATGCGGGCTCCACTCGAGAAACTTTATCCTCTAGTGACCCGAACGGACAAGAAAGGTTGCCGTAAGTAGCATTCGTCATTGGGAGTTGCGGGTCTTGCTCATCCTCCAAAGCCTTACTCTCAACCGCTTTAGTCACCTTCTGCTTACCACGTGAAGTCCGGCTAGCTTTTCTGGTCTTCCGCCTGGAACTCAAGCTCCGGCGAGAAGCCACGTCATCTTTCTTGCTCAGACTAACATCCGTCTCTTATTCACGCCAGCATCATCTTTACCGGTTAGTAACACTCACCCAAAGCATTCAGAAGTGTCATTAGCAACGGAACCATCCCTTTGCTCTTCGCCACATCCACATGTACAACATCCTTTCTCAGCTTGCCTCCAAACCGTAAAAACTCAACTTTGTTCGTTATCATGCGCCCACCTAGACTGAACATAGAACCCAAGATAGGTCCAAAGAGTAATCAAAAGCAGCCAGTAAACGAGGCGGCTACTACGAAACCACTGAACCGCACCTCCTCCTCCTCCTCCACCACCACCTCTACGAGGAGTCCTACCAGAAGAATGCACTCTAGGTGAACCCCTTGGAGTAGTAGACCCCCCAGAGAGTGAAGACTTAACGCTTATCTGCCTCAGCGGCGACAACCGAACCTTCCATACACAAAAGAAAATCAAATCCAATAGCCTCAACACAGCAACCTGGAAAAAAAGACATGATGCAATCAGTAACTGATAATTATATTATTCAATTGATCATATCATATTTATACAAGAGTTGGTTGTGATCATCATCTCTGTAGATATATAATACGATTTGTAGCAAAGATTGACATGCTATATATAGTAAGCTCTCTTCTAAATCAAGATCATCAAACTCTCTGATACTAGAAGAGCGTATATCTATTGACAATTCTCAGATATAATCACTCCCTTGAGCTGCATTTAGGTATCTCAAAACCAAATCTGGAGAAAACTCATAACTCAGATAATTGCGATCGGTCAGTTAAAACTTACCAGAAGCTGAGTATGAATCCCCGCCGATACGCTAATGTATGAGCTTCCGAAGTAGGAACAGCGAGAAGAAGGCAGCTAATTGACGCGAATTTGGCAGCAGCAATCTGTGATTTATAAACACGAAAGTCAATGATCGGAAGAATAGTGAAGACGAAGTGGAAAGAGATGAGAAACGAGAAGCTTCTTACCTTTTCTACTAGTCTTCTTCTTCTTCGGAGATGAGAGATTTATCGCAGAGAGTGCGGAGGAGTGTCTGCTTCTTCTTCTTCTTCTAATTTGTTTCCTGAGGATTAGCCACTTGTTTCCTTTTTAATTACTTACCTTTATCTCCTTAATTATCTTTTAAAATAACTATCGGGATTGGGTCTTTTGTTCCTTTCTCCTCAGTTGGTTGGATATTTAAAAGGAATTTCTCTTTTGATAAAAAAATAAATAAATAAAGAATTCCTCTTTTGATAAATTATTATTATTATTTAAATACGACTAATGTAGGTAATTAATTTCTAGGTTTCTTAAAATAACTACACTAATAATTTACATGTGGTTAGAAACTTCTCCTATAATTTTCAGGACAACCTTATCAATGAATTTTTAAAATTAACATAATGTAATAAATACGAAAGATATTATTGAAGAAAAAAGATAAATGTCTTTTTTGAGATATATATTTTTAAATTATATAAAAACTTTTTTTATCATTGATTTAATATGTATATTTTAATTTTTACTGTAATATTAATATTATATTATAAATATTTTAATAAGAGGTTTTTATCAATGCTCTCATGAGTTCTTATGCTTTCATATATAATTTAAAAATATATATATATAATTCTTGATGATAAAATATCTTAGAATATAATCAATAATAATTATCAACTTTGATTAGGGTTCTTGGAATTATTTTGGGGTATGAATATTCCAAAAAGGAGTATGAATTGGAAATATATATCAGAATCTAATTTGTTTATGGATTCTTGAAAACTTATTTTATTAGAAATCTGAAAAAAAAAAACATTACTTGTTTTCGTCTCTATCACCACCATATCCCAAAAAGGAGTATGAATTTAAGTTATATATCAGGATCTAGTTTATTTTTGAAAATTTTAAAAGTTATTTTATTAGTTAGAAATCATAAAACATTATGTGTTTTTCTCTCTATCTCGCATCCTGTTAGAAAAAGGAGTTTGAACTAGACATAATATATCATGATCTAATTTTACATATCAGGATTTCTAATTTATTTTTGAATTTTTAAAGAGAAAAAGACCCCAAATAGCACTAAATCAAGTTTTGTTTCCAACTAGCATCAAGGCCAAAAGTCACAAAAATGCACTCAAGGGTGGGGTTAGGGTTTAAATTTAGGGTTTAGGGTTTAGAGTTTAGGTTTTAGGGTTTTACAGGAGTTGAGAAGTGAGTTTTTGGGGATAAATTTCAATTTTTGAAAATTAAAAAAAATTTAAATTTTTCAAAAGATAAAATTTATTTTGGTCATTTTAGTTTTTGAGTGCTAATTTTTGTGATATAAACTTAGAAATGTGCTATTTTGGAGATTTGCCCTTTTTTAAAGTTATTTTATTAGAAATATTAAAACATTATTTATTTTTTCCCTCTATCTCCGATCCTGTTAGGAAAAGGAGTTTGAATTAGACATCTATATCATGATCTAATTGACATATGAATTATTGAAATCTTTATTTTATTTGAAATCTGAAAAAACATTATTTATTTTAGTGTCTATCTCCAATCTCTCTCTCTCCTGATATAACCAACACACAAAGTCTGAAACAAAACATCAACATAAAATACAAAACAAGACCAAACAAGACCTCCACATTGGCTCTAAACACAACCAAGAATCTCAGCTCCTCCCTAAAGAGAACTAAGAAACTTAACCCATATGATCTGTGCACTCTCCATTGCCTCTCTCGCAACTCCTCAGCCGCTTGCTTCCTCTTTCGCCTTCCTCACAGCTCCATGATACTCCTCGTAAGCCTCTGAAGCATCAACAAGAAGATGAGAGAGACCTTTCACAACCTCCTTAAACTTCACGTCAACAGCTTCTCTCTCTGTTTCAAGCTTCTTCAACAGTTTCTTGATCGCAAAGATTCTCACGTACAACGCGTCTCCTCTCTGAGCAAGCCTTTTAGCCTCCTCGAAGTTAGCGTCCACGAAGGTTTGCTTCTCAGTGGCAGTCTCTTTGAGCATTGTAGCTTGCCTTTGCGATGTTGACACGCTCAGAAGCTTCAAGTCCTTCTGTGATGACGTTTCTGTACTTAGCTAACCTAGAAATGTAACTGATCGGAGCTGAGCTTAGCTCTTCGAAAGTTGCAGCCATGACGAGAATCTTATCAAAGTCTTGACGTGTCACGAGCTGACGAGCGGTTAAGCCACGAAGCTCTTTCAGTTTAGCTCTAAGGCTCTCTACAGTCTCTGATGTGGCTGCTGATTCACTTCTGGATGAAGTGAGAACATTATGAGATTCCTTTTCTTTCCTGTGATTCTCAACTAGTTGAGTCAAAGACTTAGTGAGACTAGAAGAAGTCTCTGTTCCCTGCATAAATTAGGGTTTTGAAATTAGGTTGTGATTTGTTTCTTGCTGCTCAAGAAAAGGTCAAAAACAAAACCTGGAGTTCAGATTCTTCTGAGAGGATCTCTTTCTATGCTATACTGTGTTGATATAGAGATTGATGCCACTTCATCTTGCTTTAAACCAGAATTGTCTTGATTGAAACAGCCACAGACACCTGACTGTCCTAGTCCAAGAAACTCTGGTGTAATGGAACCCCTCTGTTTCATTACACTCTGAGCTTCTGCACAACAAGGTGGAATGAGACATTGTAAAATTATATTAACTGCTTAGTGTAATCTTGAAGTTACCTTCAAATTCGCGTTCGATCTCTTCCAACATTAACTTTCTCTTAGCAGCTGTAACAAGCATCTATAGATTAGGGTTTGAATGTTTGCATGAGAAGGTTGTAAAAGAGAAGAGAGTTTTACATTGTTCTTCATTGTTTATGGAATCATCAGATTTTATCTGTTGAAGACCTTGAATAGCATCTGCAAGTAGAATATTGAACAGGTTCAAGATTTCCTCTGAAGCATATGAGCTTACATTAGACAGATAAAATGATATGTTGAGGATACCTTCAAACTCACGTTCCATCTCTTCAAGCATACTCTTCCTCTTTGCAGCTGTGACAAAGACACAAAAGAATCATAAGTCAGTGAATATATTAGGAAAGAAAGAGTCGACAACACACAGGAAAAAGTAAGTATTTACATTGATCATCATCAGTGAACTCATTTTGTTGTTTAAGATCACGTGTAGCAGCTGCAAGTAGACACATTGTTAGAATATTATTCACCATGTTTGGTTATATTGATAGTAAGATACCTTCAAATTCACGTTCAATTTCTTCAAGCATACTTTGTCTCTTTGCAGCTGTAACAAAATACATCAAAATGTCTGAGTTTAACCCTAGGGGGAAAGAGAAGCAGATCAGAAGGAAGGAAGAAGAGTGTGTTTACTTTGTTCTGTGTCTTCACTGGAGCTTTCAACTTGAAGTTGCTTAAGGCTCTCTGTAGCAGCTGTCAAGAGACAAGACTCTCAGATTACACTCAGAGATGTGATATGAACTTAGTTAAAACTAGTAAATGTTATGTGTAAGATACCTTGGAAATCGCGTTCGATCTCTTCTAATATACTCTGTCTCTTTGCATCTGTTTAACATCAAGATGAAGATCAAGAAAACCATATACAGCAAAAGGGTACAAATAAAGAAGAGGGGAGTATATACCTTGTTCTTCTTCAGTTTTGTCCCCGGTTGAATCATTAGCCTTGAGTTGTCCAAGACCTTTTGTAGCAGCTATGAGAAAACAGAACACATAAACATATACTTAAGTAACATACAACTTTCTTAGTGATAGATAAAACCTGTTTAAGGCAGTTAGTACGTACCTTCGAATTCGCGTTCTATCTCCTCAAGCATACTTAGTCTCTTTGCAGCTGTAACAAGAAGTAGAAGCAGCTTTAGAGACAATGTATCTGAGTAAACATAAATAGCTCATGAGACTTTACATTGTTCTTCATCATCATTGCTTCCGGTAGAATCAGAAACTTTGAGTTCTTCAAGGCCTTCAATAGCGGCTGAAAGTAGGAAAATCAAACAGAAATGCATAAGTAAACTCTTTTTGTTTATCATTACCCACATTTTGTTCACAATGAAACTTAAGGAACAAATAGTAATGGTGTCTGAAGAAACCTTCAAACTCGCGTTCGATCTCTTCAAGCATACTTTTTCTCTTTGCAGCTGTAACAAAGACAAAACCATTTACAAACTACTAAAGAAAAGACAAAGGATCAGAGAAATTTGAGAGGGAAGAGGTTTTATACATTGTTCTTCATTATCTTTGTCCCCAGTGAAGTCATTAACCTTTAGTTGTTCAAGATCCTTTGTAGCGGCTACAAATAGGAAGTTAAATAGAAGACAAAACAATCTTTTAGATTAAACATTCCAAAATAGAGGAATTATTCTTAGACAGGTTTCAAAGGGTATGTTAAGAATATACCTTCAATTCGCGTTCGATCTCATCCAGCAAACTTTGTCTCTTTGCAGCTGTAACAAGGACACAGATGCTGCTGCATCAATGAAGGATAAAACTGAATCACAAATACAAAGTAAGAGAGGAAGAGTTCTTTACATTGTTCTTCATCATTTCCTTCATCAGTCTTTACTTGTTTCAAACTAGTTGAAGCAGCTGAAAGTAAGAAAAGCAAAAGAAGACAGTTTTATTAGTGAGGTTTGTATAAACTAACTATAACCATATGGATTGAATCTATGAGATACCTTCAAACTCTCGTTCGATTTCTTCCAACATCTTCTGTCTCTCAGCAGCTGAAACAAGAGGCAGGTAACAACCACCTCAGCAAAAGACACAACTCATGAAGAAAAGTGTAAGAGAGAAAAGCTGTTCATACATAATTCTTCACTGTCCTTGGCACCATCAGATCCAGCTTGGTTCAGACCATTGAGATGGGCTGCAATTAATCAAGAAACAATCACTTTACTAAACACCAACTTCTAATTAGTTATGGACTTAACAAAGGTTTGACTTTCTATCTTTAGAAGGCCTTTTCTTCCTATAACACCATCACTATGAGAAATAGAGAGATTAAGATCTTAACATACCTTCAAATTCAAGTTCTATTTGATCTAAGAGACTCGAACGTTGAACACTTTCATCACTAACAGCTCCAACCTAAAAACAAAAGAAGACAAAGCGCCCCTTAGTTCTATAATGAATTGCAGAAATCTCTTAGGCAGATTCATCTTTAAATCTGAATCCCAACCTGGTTTGAGTTATCAGCTGAATCACTGAAAGTAGTGCCCTCAGATTCATCAGACAGAGACAGAGAAATAGTGTTCTGATCAGTCACTGTAGTGTTCTTCTGGTTCTCAGTCACTATATCTGAAGCTGTAGACACAAAAAAAAACACAGAAGCTGAAGAAAACAGAAGTGAGAAAAGAACAATAAAGAGGCAGAGAGAGACAAAGTTTACACTGATCTTTATCTTCCTTGCCTTGAAGAGCATTGACACTATCTGCAATTCAAAAACAAATCAGTCCAAGAAAAAAAAAATAGAGGGAGAATCTTGATGATTCTAGGTATTATCTTTACCTTGGTATTCACGTTCAATTAGATCCAAATGACTCAGCCTACTAGCACCACCATCATCCTAAGAACACACCAAATGAATCATTTTTCTTCAGGGTTGAAAGAAGCAGAAAAAAAAGGTACATGGTTTGTGTGTTACCTGACAAGAAACGTCATGGAAGCTCGAAAGAACAAGACACAGAGACAAACCCAGAGCAAGAAAATTCATTCTCATGGCGGATACTTTCATTAAAGGTCGCAATCTTTTAGCTTGAAGAAAGCATAAGGGCAGTGGAAACGTTTTTTTAATACAAAACAGTTGTAACTAACTCAAACGTGTGTCATATTTTTTTTCTTTCTCATGGCTCTTCTAGAGAACTCATATGGTGTGTGTGGTGTGTAGTAAATCTAAGGGAAATTGCATTCACTATACACAACAAAAACCAAAATTCATTAACTAACTAAAAACACCTACTCTCTCCTACTTTCTCTCTCTAAAAATCTAATTTCCTTTATTTTTTTGGTTATTTAACAAATAAGCCCTAAATCTAAACAGATGCATAAAATAATCCAAACGCACTAGAGCTAAACGAATCTATACACTCACCCTACTAGGATTGAACTTAGAACTTTTAATTTATTCATTTTTAATATTTACATTTTATTTCATTTAACGTGATAGTTATAATTACTTTATAATTTTTTCACCTTGTTCAGGTTTTATGTGATGGTTATAACTTTATAGTATTATACCTACTGTGTCCTCGCATTCAAGAGTGAACAATTAATACCGGTAGACTAGGCTTCGGCATTTTAACCTGAACCAGAAAATCCGAACCCGAACCGAGACGAAAATATCCGATCCGGAATGAAACAAAAAAATTTTAAAGTACTTTGTGAGTCTAAATTTCTTTTATCCGAAAGAACCGGAACTGAAAAGAACCGATCTGAATAGATCCGGACCCAAAAAGAACCGATCTGAATAGACCCGGCCCGATAAGAACCGATTTGTACCCGATTTAAAAATATGTATATCCAAAACTATAATTTTTGGTGTTCTATTTTAGTTGAAGTATCTTTTGTTAACTACATTTGTTATTTTTTATAACATTTTTTAAGTAATATGAAGCCTTAAAATATAAAATTTAGAGTTTACAAATGTTTTATTTTAATTATTAATAGTTTCATTTAAGTTATTTTGTAAAATTTTAGATATATATGACAAATATCGACTAAAATTGATGGAGTTAGATATGTCATGTCCTTTTAGAATCCTAAAAACCCGAACCCGATCTGGACCCGATATGGATCCGAAAAATTACGAGTATTTTATGGGTATTTTAATTATAGATCCGAATCGACCTGGATCCGAGAAAAACCGATCCGAACCGAAAATTTCTAAATACCTATTGGATCTAAATGTTTATGATCCGAAGGATCCGGATCCGAAAGAAACCGGCCCGAACCCGAACCCGAACGCCCAGGCCTACAGTAGAGGATCATTTCAACCTGGAAAATGTGATGTGATACATATTTGTGTGTATGCATTACTAATTGTACTGGTGTGTTCTTTGGACATGAATGAGACACCGTGTACGTGAGTTCATAATCAACTTAGGTTTTACTTTTAGTCGCGACATCATTATAATGAATTAAATTTGATGTGATGTCCATACTAGGAGAAACTATTGGTAGATTAAATTCTTAGAGGTGTCTAGAGTTTATTGATGAATTCTTATCGGTTTCATAATCTAAATATAAATTAGTATATAAATATATAGTTTTATGCTTTCTCGAAAAATATATAACTAGTATTAGTTTTATATTTGAAATTTAGTGTTACTAAAGTATTAATTCATTACAATTTTACTCATCATACATAAATTTCCAAAAATATTATAGATATATGCTGGCTATAAATAATCAAAATATTTCTCGACTGATTTTAAACAAAATTTATACACATATATATATATATATATATATATATATATATATATATATATATATATATATATATATATATCTATATATATATATAGATATATATATATATCTATATATATATATATATATATATATATATATATATATATATTAATAAGTATCTTAACTCTAAAAATTAACCAGTGTTTAAAAAATTCAGATGCCTCTAAATATGAACTCCTTTCCTCCTAAGTAATGGTTTTATATGTTAAAGGAAATAATATATATATATATATATATATATATTGTTTAAGTGAATTTTGCCATTTCAAAGTAACTAGCTTGAAATACGTTTAAGAAATGTTTGTTATCGTGATTTAACCATTCTAGAATGTGTTATGTGTTTTATCTTTTTAGATTTTTATTTTTTAAAATTTTCATATTTCTGCCAGTTAAATTAACGATCTTATGGTTTAGAGTTTTTTCATATTATTACTGAAATCTATCTATCCATATATATAAAGAAGGGATTCCTTCATTCCTATGCCATCCACATCAGATTCCACGTCATTAAGTCGAAGTTTATGGTGGCGACACGTGTTACGGTCAATCAATACTTAATGTTTCATTTATTCTTAAGTTTAATGGGTTTTATGTGTCTACTACGGCTTAAATACATCTTCTCTAAAAAATTGTATACAAAACCTAGGAAAAGTGGCCGCTGTGCAACAATTCCTATTCAGTCAACTGTCAATAAAAATTCAACGGTTTTATCGGTGACAAACGATTCCGATCAATGTTAGTAGGAAGCCATTGTTTTTTGCGAATATACTTTTTTAATCCGGCACTGTTACGGAAATTAACTTGGTTCATGCATCTTTATTAACATGCTCGCATTAATACATATTCTCTACTTCTCACACAATTTCACATTCAATAGATCCCTTCATTCATTTTTTTGTATTAATCTTCCATTATAAATATGAAAGTTTTTTTCCAACAAAATCATCAGTTCATTTTTCTTAATAAATAACACAAAAAGTGATGAAAAGAAATTTATTAAGTCCATGATTGTGCTTAACGAATTGTGACAGAAAAGTAATAAAAACAGAAGAAATGAGATGACAAACAAAATAAACAAAGAAGAATAAAAATGAGGAAGACATTAATTCTTCCGTAAGAAATCTCGTGTTCGGATCCAAATGAGGCCGATTGATCTAAGAGCGATAATAATTTGAAGAAGACATGCTTTTTTCAATCAAATTCGTATGTAAATATAGTATGTGAGAGGATGAAGAAATGGAGTGAATGAAGAGAATGGGGGGGGGGGGTGCGGGTATTTATAGATGAAATGCTACCGACAGTACCGAAGAAATTCTGACGGAATCCCGACGACAACGGCTCTTTCCTCGGAATTTTTAAAATCTCTCAACGGCTCTCTAACGGCTATAATATATCATCGGATATTCATCGGTATTTTCCAAGGAATATGATTTTCTCGGTATTTCATTGGTATATTCCGAGAAAATTCCGAAGAAACCCAAAATTTAGGTTTTCTTGGAATTTCCTCGAAAATTCTTCGGAATATTCCAAGGATCTCATTTGCCGTCAGAATGTCCGTCAGAATTACGCTGTTTTCTTGTAGTGTCCCTCTCCTCAAACCAATCCCTCGCTTCTCCACAACACGGATTGCCACCGCACCACGTGATGCTCCTCCTCCACCACCTTCTGAATCACGTCCTCTCAACCGCCGCAAGGAGCCAAACTACTCCCCCTAATTATTCAGTATGAGATATAAGAGATAAGAAGAGAAGATGAGTTCAAAGGGAGGAATCTCACATATATTTATACCAAATCCACACATCGTCGGAGAACGAATAGGATTTATGACGAAGCTATTAATTAGACCGTTTCAGGTCGTGAAAAGAAGCGCAGAGGTCACCGTCTTGGTCACCGCACGATCAGGAGAGTCAAACTTCTTGTTTTCGATTCAATAGTATTAGGGTTAGAGCCGACTTCAACTTAAGCGGGCCGGGTAAATCTCACAAATTCGGAGCCCAAGCACATGAATACACGGTACAAGCCCACGATCGCTTATGGTGATGATTGTTTTCATTAGTTTCTGGTTTTAGTTTTTGGTTTTTAGATTTTGGTTTTAGATTTTGGTTTTTGGTTTTTAACTTTTAGATTTTGGTTTTTGATTTTCTGCTTTTGGTTTTTGGTTTTTAGATTATAGTTTTGCTGTATTCTTAGTTTTTTATAAAATAAGAAATACATTGTTTTAAAATAATAATTTTTTTAAAAAATACCATTAAAATTATCAAATATAATGGCTGTTATTTAAAATAAAAACATTACCATGTTTTAAATTATTTTATTTTTAAGTGTTATACTTAAATATAATTAATAAAATATCTATAAATTATTAAAATTAAAATATTTTAAAATTTTGAAACTATTTATAAATTTTATTACATAAAATATTTTTCGTTTTTTAGAACTTGAATGGCTATTTTTCAAATTAATAAAATATATTGTATTAATAAAATGTTTTAAATTTATAATTTTTAGCTGTTGTTTAGTATGTTGTATGTATAATAAAATTATTCAATAATTTATTTATAGATATTAATAAGTAATTGGTTACAACTAATACTAAAATTATCTAAATTTATTTACATATATGAAACACATAAATAATTTTACACTAATGTTAAATGATTAAAAAAATTGTATGGGAATTTTATCTTTATGAAAATATTATTTACTTAATTATTAATTAATTAAAATATAGTATTTTATAAGAAAAATAAACAAAATTCGTTTTTGTATTGAAAACCCACAAAAGTTGGTTTTTGACTTTTCTTTACAAATTGGTTGAAATTTTGAAAAACTAGTTTTCCTAAATCTTAGGGAATCTATTTGTTAAAAAAACTTGACTGGCAAGTGAAATGGTTTTTACAAAAACAAAAAATAAAAGCTAAAAACTTGATTGGATAAAAAATGGTTTTTACAAAAGCAAAAATCAAAAAAACAAAAACTACAAACAATCAACCGCTAAATGAAACTGTATGTTCAGAGGCGCTGAACACGTGGCATCTCCCCGTTTAATGACTTTCTTAAGTAGAATCCAACGTTGTATAATGAGGAGAAAGCAAACGGTTCTTTATAATAATATAAACTAGCGCTTGACCCGTGCGCCTGCACTGGTATTTATTTTATGTTTTTATATATTCTAATTTCTTCTAATGCTATCAACTTGTTTTTTTTTGTGTTCATGTTGTAGATTAATATGTTATTTAGTTTTGACATGTGTGTATCATGTTCAATACGTTTAGCTTCCTAATTATTAGAAATTTTGTTTTCACGTTCTTCAAACTTTTATTCAATTTATTTTGATATATTAAACAACAAAATGTAAATATTAGAGATCTAGATATACTTTTAAGTTTTATTAAATTACATTCCAAATATTTTTATTTAAATATATATATAAAGTTCATATCTGATCTATTTGATTTTTTAAATAAATACATGTTTAGAGTTTGACCTGCGCGCCGACGCGGCTATTTATTTTTACTTGTAAAATCATTGTTACCTTATAAACTATTGGTAATTACTGGGTTTTATTTACTGTGATCGAACAATATTAGATTATTGTTTGATTATTATTGTATTGAATGTAGTAGTATCACAAATAAATGATTACAAATACATTCAAGTATAATTATTATTTTTTTGTTTCTGCTAATTTTATATTGTGCTCAAACCCTAATATTTAAAAAGGTAATTTTCTCAATATCATTTTTTTAAAGTTTTTATCACCAAAATGTCTTCAAAGAAGAAAAAGATTAAAACACATTTGAGAGAATATTGTTTAAAGGAGGTAAAAAAAGACTCTTCAGTGGTTTTTAATATATAAATATAAATTAATATAGGAAATTTCTCTATTTTACATGTTAAAATTAGTAAAAACTAAAACATGCAATTATAGAAAACTAAAACGGGCTATTATTGGAAATTTCTCTATTTTAAATGTTAACATTAGTAATTATATCTATATTATAAATGGACAACTTATTTTTTGACAAAAATATATGTTCAATATTTATTAAACATTAAAAAGCAGTCATATTGATTTTATATATTAATATGTGTATTAATTGTTTTTTAGTTCGTATAAAACAGCTAGTAATACAAAATTTTATTCGATATTTTTCGTTTATGTCGAATTTATGTTACTCACATACAAAATTATAATAATTTTTCAGTTTAGTTATTGTAAATTATAAAAATGGATTATTTATTTGTACCTGGAGATGTTTTAAATTAAAAAAATTGGAATGATATTTAGGAGTAATCACACATAGGACGTGATCTATATATTTGGAAAATAATAATGGCAATGTAGTTTATTTAGATGAGAATAAAGTATTAATCGTGTTTTAGATTTACATGGCAATATAGTTTTAATAATAGCGAAATATATGGCAAGATAATAAATACGTTTTTGATTTATATGGCAATGTAGTTAATTAAAGCGAAATATATGTTCGAGAATCATGTTTTGGATTTGCATGGCCTGATAATAAATATTATTTGTGTATGTGTTATATTTAATTAGATAATCTTTAATTAAAAGGAGTGGCATAGAATGATAAGTATTGAGTAAAACTCAGGGTTAAGTATAAAATGTACTTCTATTTGTTTTAATAGATTAGATAAATAAATAGATTCTTTTTGTAGCCATCTTCGATTTTCAAGATTACAACGTACATCCACAAGAAAAGAATATGCAACCATAAATAAAAATACTATTGTTTTTTTTTCTCAAACAAAATACTATTGTTGATTAACTGTTATAGTTGCATTAACGGTTACGTGCTGGTTTTAGTAAGCAAAAGTACGGTAATATGGTAACTTAAATTAGTATATAATAGCTAGACTTTTTGCATTTTAGCCAACTTTTTTTTTTACTGTTTTTTTTTTTCATTTTCGGGTTGATCAATAAAGCCAACTTTGTATTATGAAGGAAATATGATATTAATATACTTTTAACCTTTTTATATAACACAAGTTGATATATTGTCAATAGTTCTTTCTTTTCGTTCGAACATTCCTGCAATTTAAGTTATCATTATAACACGAACTAAAAAGAAGGCAACACCATAATATTTGTTGACGTAAACAACATTTTATTAGTACGATGACTACGACAGAACCTCAAACCTGGCTAACATGAAAGAAACCATAGATAAACATGATCCATAAACACACAAAACAGATAGTAATCCTCAATAACAACACTCTTGCAATACGTTAACTTTTTCTTCAGAGGATTCAAGATTTGGACTTGATCTTAGAGTTCTTCCCTCACTATCTTGGAAGTTGGAAATCCCGGCTTAAGAAAATCAGCATACCATTTGCCTGAAACTTTCTGGTGACGGGTCAAATTATTTAGGAAATCGATGTAGTAAAGCCCGAACCTAGCCTTGTAACCATCTTGCCACTCAAAGTTGTCCATCAAAGACCACACATAGTATCCCGTTACGTTCACCTTGTCGTCGCTACAAAAAAATATAAAAACAATCATTTTCATCATATTAATTATTTATTTAGTGTATAACGTTTCTATTAGTTTCCTTTTTATTAAAAACTTACCAAATGGCTTCGTGCAAACTCAAGAGATGCCTCTGAAGATAATATTTCCTGTTGTGATCATTTGTTCCAGTTGCAACGTCATTGTGGAGGTCTCCAAGATCCTCTCCATATCCTTTAAAGAAAAATGACAAATTGAGTTTTATCAAGGTAAACTTGTGATATAGTATTTAGTTTTGAACGTTTTCTCTAACCATTCTCAGTGATCATAATTTCTGGGTCACCATAGTTGTCCTTGATGTACTTCAAAAGCTTCCTCATTCCTCTTGAATACACATCCAGCTTACCACCAGCAGGCTGATTAATGAAATAAACAATTCAATTAGTGTTAATATTAGGAATCTATATTAATTAGTACTATTATCGATTTATAAAGTAAAAAAAAAAGGCAAGTATGAGAAGAAAAAGAAAGATTCAGCTACCTTGCTACCAATCTTGTATCCATCCACAGTCTTACTTTCCCATTGAACAAGAGAGTCTGTCGTCCAACTCGGGGTCTTAGAATCACCGTTCTGCATATTAGCTCCAAACACTGATGTATAATAATTCATTCCAACAAAATCTGCAGAGTTCTTTAGGATTCTCTTTTCAGCTTCAGTGAACTTTGGCAATCTATGACCAATGCGATCCTTCATCGACTGTGGATAGTCTCCGTAAGTTGTTGGATGCAAATGCCTGATTTTTAAAATAAAATTAATAAATTAGTGACATAAGTTTATATTAGAAATTAACTAGTATAACTTTATATTAAGGTGTTAAATAATTATTTTACCATCCCAGGATGAAATCAAGCACACGTTCAATGGGAGCTCCAACACTCTCAAGGTCAGCTGGTTCGAACCAAGCTGGACTGTGTGCAATTCCAATTTTACCTCCAGCACACTATAACAAAGGAGACAAAACTTAAATTAATGTTTATCAAATAACAAAAAAAGAAAGATAATACTCGTGTAATTTAAGATGAACCTGTTTGCATGCTCTGAAGGCTTCAACGGAATAAGCATGAGCCAAGAGTAAGTTGTGGCTGACTTGATAAGCTTCGAATCCTGAGCGTCCATCTTCACAATGCTTTCCCCATTCTTGAATGTATGGTGAACAACGTCCCGGAGCTTTCTTTCCGACGTCGTAACCGGCACGACTAAACACCCATGGCTCATTGAATGTGATCCAGTTTTTCACTTTGTGTCCGTATTCGTGGAAAGTAAAGTTTGCATATTCCGTGAAATCTTTCCTAAATTAACAATACCAAAATAATCATTTAGTTATTAAAAACTATTTAAACATTTATTCAGAAAAGAATTCATCTATATACATGACTCAAGAACTTACACAATGTTACCGCTCAAGAAACCACCGTATTCATCTTCTAAGTCTTGAGGAGTATCCCAGTGAAAGACTGTTACCAGTGGAGTAATCTCTATATTCACAAAGACAAGCGAAGTATTTGTAAGTATTAATTAAAGATTTTTAATAAAAAAAATTTGGAGGTCAGAAAATAATTACTGTTTTTAAGAAGCTCATCGATGAGGTTGTGATAGAATTGGACTCCTTGTTTGCTGATTCCCTTTGACATTCTTCCATCTGTTAATTATTTTGCAATTCCACTTATTATTTTCATGTAATAGTTTTAACCATAAGAAAATATTGATGAACATTTTAAAAATGTAACTTACGCGGAAAAATTCTAGGCCACGCAATAGAAAGTCTAAAAGCATCAGTGTTGAGGTCTCTCATCAACTTGATATCTTCCTGTTATAAACTTTATTAGCCATAAAAATAAAATTAAAACACAAGGTAAAAATTAATGGTAATGTATATTTTACCTTGTAACGATGATAGAAATCAACAGCGACATCAGCGTTATGATTTTGGCATCTATCTGGAAATTTATTTCGACATTGTTTAAATAAATTATGCGCATAGCATAAATTATAGGTATATTTACAAAAGAGAAAATAGAGAGATACATACGTGGGTATTTCTTAGTGAAAGTGTCCCACATGCTTGGACCTCTGCAGCCCTCATCAACAGCTCCTTCAACCTATATTACAAACCATAAATAAAAAAAATAAAATAATGAATAATGATAGAATTAAAATTTATAAAACATATTTTTGAAAGAAAATAAAATGTCAAAGTTAGACCTGGAACGCTGCGGTTGCGGTTCCCCAAAGGAAACCTTCAGGAAAGCTAGCTCTGCTAAACTTCTCAGCTTGACGACAGACAGGTTCACTGGCTTTGGCTACGACCAAAGTTAGAACCAGAACTAACCCTAACAGTAAAGGAACCCTCTCGAACTTCACCATTTTGTGTTTCTCTCTTCTCTTTCACTCTAAAGACTGGTTGAGTGAATTGGTGAAGATGAATTGAGGAGAGATTGTGTTTATATACAGTGTTCTACTCGTGATTTCAGTACCGTCACCATAAGTGCGTTTTGAAATTTAAGTTTGGTCTTTTGTCAAAAAAAAAAGAAATTTAAGTTAGGTTGAATTTTAAATTTAAACAGAAAACGTGTTTCTTCGTTACAACGGTCCGGGAACAAAAAGAGACCGCTTTTTATTATTATATACGAGCGGCAGTCATTTATATGTCTTGTTTTCTTTTTCTATTATAAATCTTGTTTTTTTTTCATTTCAAGTCCTTTTTGTAAGTCTTGTTTATAATATATACGGTAATTTACTTTTCAATCATATATATAAGATTTTAAATGACTTGTTTGTAGAACCTATATATATATTGGAAGCTTTCACATCGCATGTATAGTTATTTGCTGTATTATTAAAAAAAATGGTAAACCATTTTCCGGAGAGAAAATGTAAAAGTTTTGGTGGCCTAGCGCTGTGAAAATTTAGTGTGGTGCAGATTCGAATATTTGTTGTATTATTCTGATTTTAATAATACCAATCACCACAAGTTCACAAGCACAAGTGTTTTAAGTTATCTTACTATAACCACGAGGGTTTCTACACATATTCAGGAACCAGTTTGGTATTATTGGCAAGTTCCACATTCAGGAACCATGGCTTCTCTTTTGAAGATTAGATCTTAACCGGGTCTGTCAGGTTGTTGTGATTCAGTCTAATGTAAAAAAAAAGATTAATCTGTAATCTGTAACTGACACGAAATTTTGAGTAATAAATAACTCAACAAACAATTATTTGGCAATTGAATATTCTCCTTTGAAAAAACTGGTATGTTTTTGGAACTTTGTCCGACAGTCCAAGAGAGGTAGAAAATACCGTTGTGAAATAATGGAATCATTGGTTAGTTACGTAGTATTAACCACCACGAGAAGAGGGAAAAAAACGTGCCCAAACAAAAGCTCTACTCTCTTTTTAGTTAGAAGTGCTATGTAGTCATTTCACAAACTTTGTATTTGCATATGCATTTATAAGTTATATTATATGATGAATGTATCTAAAAGTTTGGTGGAATAAATGATTCCAAAGTGATCATATATCTGTAACCTTATCTAACGTTACATAATACAATAAAGTGTTACACGAAGCATGGGAACATGAGATTCCTTTTCTTTAAATAAAGTGTTGCCTTCCTAAATAATTCGGGATACTTTTTAACAAGACATCAGGTCACCATAGATGCACGATTGAAATTTAATTAACAAATGAAATTCTGTAAATTTGGCACCAAATTGTCTTTTATGTCGTAAACGTATTATAATTTTTTGTAGATGTACTATTTTGCAAAATTTGTTATTGAAATAGATGATGCGAAGTTGCGAACTTGACACTAATAAAAAAAAAGTGGGCACTAATTATTTATTTTTAATATCTGGCTATTATTTTTAAAACGTAATTCACAACTGGGACACTAAAACATAATATCAAATTATTATTATTTTTAATTTCTAATTATTTATTATAATGATAATTCAGAATATACATATATATATAATATGACATCATTTTATAATTGTGCAATTTTAATTAAGTGATGGTAGCTTAAACGTTGCAGTCTTAACTTTGTAGTTTTGGATGTACTTGGTGCCTCCAAAGTCTAGTTTCTATTGGATCCAAAATAGACATATTTTTTTCTTTTGAACCTCAAATAGACATATATTTTATATTCAATTTTTTTTGGTTATCATTTAAATGTAATTTGCTTCTTCTTTTTTTTTACATCCGAACTTACATGTTCAATATGAAAAAGCAAATAAAATTCGGATGTTAACATACTCTTAACTTATTAATGTATTCCTCTATTCTAAATAAAAAATATATAAATTATGCTAGAGAACAAAATCATTTACTATAGCTTTTTTAAAAGGTGCCGTAGACTCGTACAGATGTTTTAACAAAATACTTAGAAACTGAAATCTATAGTGTGCAAAAAAAAAAAGAAAAAAAAAAAGAATGTGTTTTTTGCATATATTTTAGTCGTAGACTTCGATATAAACACTTTAACAAACACTTTAGTCCACTGTAGAGTGAATAATTGGATGTTGATTGTTTGTAGGTTTTAAAATGGTTTTGGTTTTTGATTTTCTAAAAATAATTTTATCTGTCAATATTTTTTTGCAAAATAGATTCCTTAAACTTTAGAAAACCAGATTTTAAAATAAGTACCGACTTCTTAGCAAAAACCAAAACCATATTTTCTTGGTTTTCTTAGGCAATGTAAGTCATGATTTTTTATTTTTCTTTTTATTTTTATTGAAATATTAATATTTCTATATTTATGCATTAATATAGCATAAAATAAAAAGAGATTAGTGATAAGTAGTAACAATTTCAAATTACTAATAATCAAAAAAAAATATTTTTTGTCTAGTATTTAGATTTAAATTCTAAAACTACAAAATAATTAGTAAAAACATTTTCTTGCTTTTTATTTTTTGTAGGATTTTTAAACGCCTTGTTAATTATATTTTAATATTTTTAGTAAAAATATAATTACAATCAAATTTAGAAAGAATAATATTTATAGCACAGCTTAGTTTTACTAAAACTATTAAAGTTGAATTATTTTATATAATAATGAACCGATGTCACATTTTTTTCTTTAATATATTAAAATACAAAATAACTCATAAAAACAAATTTAAACTTATCAATAATAAATTGATTTTTTTAAAAGTTAGCCAATACAAAAAATTATGTATAAATTTAGCTGTATAAATTTAGTTGTATAAATTTACGTATTGATAATTTTAGCTAGTTTAGTAGTAAATAATTGTTTTAAATTCTTGCTATTATTACATCAAAAAAAAGTTCTTGCTATTAATAATTCTTTTATAATATTTATATTTGAATTGTATAAAATGTTTATGTGTTTTTGGTGATATTATATTGTATTTTTTATATTTTTCAAACTAACTATTTATAGTTTTAATAATATTATATATTATTAGTTTGAAAACAAAAACTAAAAACGAAATTCCAAAATCTAATTTACCATCGAGTTTTTCAAAACTAACTCAAAAAACTAAAGTCTACACTAGAAAACAGAAATCAAAAACCGTCCAAACAAACAATTTCATTTTGGAATTATTTCAATTTAGAACAAATGGAGTTAACTTTTACCAAAAAAAAAAAAACAAATGGAGTTAATGACGGGACCAGTCCACCAAATGGAATTTTGCATTATTGTATACTGAGAAGAAAACAATTCACTTGCCATGTCGTAAATGGCCTTGAAAAGTCACCAGCAGTTACACTGAGAAGAAAACAATCCACTTGCCATGTCGTAAATGGCCTTTAAAAGTCACCAAAATCATTAATGCTTTTGTCTTTCTGAAGGATATAAAGCCGGAAAATATTGTGGTTTCTAAAGAGAATCATTAACCCACTGTGCCGATAGAGACACCCACACCTATCACTGAAATTTTTGGAAACAACCAACTTCGGGAAAAAGGCTTTTTTCGACCTTAACTATCCGTATTGTACATTTTTATATTCAAACAAAAAATAAGTGCTAAATACAATTTAAACTAAAAAAATAATTTGAATTGTAGATTTAAACTCTGAATCGTGTGCATAAACCTACCTTGACTAACATTGTGTTAGTCAAATGTTATGTTAGACAAAATGTTTCGTTTATAATGGATACATTTTTTAAAAAAGTTGTGTTTGCTGGAAATCAAACTTTGGTCCTGGAGTCATGCCAACACATCTATTATTCCTTTATTAGATTTAAAATATCTATTATTTTGATTTGTATATTTTAAGAGAAAAATTATTTTTGTTTACAAATTTTATTTAATACAATTTATAATTGCATCAATAATTTACATTTTAAGTTTTTTACACTTTTACACATACTAGAGGTATCACAGCGCTACGCGCGGTTTGTTTGTCTATAAAACTTACATGTATATTTTTAATATCAAACTTAAATGGCAAAATTTAATTATATAACTTATTTGTTTTGATATAATATTTAACAAATTAGAAGGATTATTTTGAAAAATATAAGTTTTTTTTAAATATTGTTAATTTATATTTTAATATATATTTTAGATTTAAACAGAGTTAAAAAATTCTATTAATCTTTTATTAATCATGTTAAATTTTATTAAAAGTTCAAATACTCTATATTTAATAAATTTTTAATATTTTATATTATTTTATGTTTCATATATTTCTTTATAAGTAATCTGATTTAATTTTTAAACTATTATTTGAAGAATAGGTAAATGACCTTCATTTCATATATATATATATATATATATATATTCATAAATGTGTAATCATTTTGAATACTTAAATCTGTAAAGTTTGATTACCAATAAAAATTATTCAATAATCTTTAATTTGAAACTATAGTTTTTCAATATTAAAATTTGTTTGGTATTTACTATTTTTTAAATGATAATTTATTAAAAAAATGTGAATCTGGAGATTTCAATGAGAATGATTCCATGTTTAGATACTGCGTAAAACTACTTTGGGTAGATTATGCGTATTTCAAATATGCAGATGTTATCAGCCATTGTTGTTGTGTAAAAAATAATATATATAACATTGCAATATTGTTTGTATGTTAGAGTAGAAACATACTTCTATTACTATTTTACACTCTTAAATTAATTATTAATTATCAAAAAGTTTAAAATAGAGTTAAAATAGCGGAAATCAGAATATAAATTTTTCGAGATTTGAAAAACTTTCTTATATTGCATCGATTCGTGATGTTCTAACCTAAATTGATCTTACAGAAAATTATTTCATAATGCACTGAATGGTGACTAAATTGAACTTTACACAAAATTATTTGGTATAACATTATAAATAAATGATGGAAAACTAATCTAATGGTATATATATATATGATATACTGGAAATAACAACTAAAAGAATTACGGAAAATTTCTCAAATTATTCTTTTAAGATTTAATAACTCACAAAGAGGAACATGACTAAAACATGTTTCATTAAAGAAGTAAAAGACCATTCTACCTTTATTTTGTAGATTCAAATATAATAATTATTTAAATAAAAATACAATAATAATTTTTAATTTTGAATAATACAGTTTTGAATTCGAATTTTTTTATTTTTTCAGATTTTTCAATATTTTAACTTGAAATCCCAAATTATTACTGAAACAAAAAAATTTTATGTTGAAATTGCGTAGTTTGTTTTAGAGAAAAATCATGTGCACACCCCTCTAATTTAAACCATAATTCTATATTAGTTAACCATAGAAGTATAAATGTCTATTTATCTTTTAATGAAATCTCTTTTTGTCATTTTGACCCTTGAATGCTATATTTGTAACAAAAAAATTCTAGGTCATCCTAAAAAACTTATGAGAACAGTATTTGTAATGGGCTAATCAAAAGCCACAAACATATTTTAATTTTTACTTTAATAGTATATGCTGATTTGTTTCAGTGGTACACACCAAAAGCCACAAAGTTTCATTAATTATTTACTTTATTTAGTATATACAAATCTTGTATGTTCTGACAAACGTTTTGACATAACTTTATTTTAATTTATTTTGATATCAATTTTACAAAACATTTAGAGTAGACATCAAAGTAACTCTTAAGATAATTTTTAATTTTATTTTAACTGAATTTTAATTTTTATTTATAAATATGATTTCTTTATTTTTTTAACAAATTAAACACAATGTATTTATTTAGTTAGTTAAACGTTTTACGCTCTTTATCTGAAAATATCATATGAAGTACACTCTAAGAGAATGCTAAAATTGGCTTAAATCGTAGAGATTTTCTTGCGCTACACCCAACTGCTGACTTATATATTTTAATTTGTTACAAAGTGTTATGTATGTTTTTTTATTATCTGTTCCTCTTTTCTACAACATTAACTTAATAAGTTATTTTTTTCGTAAGTGTTCTTGCATGTAAATGTTAATTACTTTATCAAGATTGAGATTTGAGAGCATAATATATATATTAAACTGTATTATATTTGGCTATAAAAGAAGAATATATAGTACAACAAACATAGTTAAGGAGAGGAAGATATCTCTAGATTCGATATTTTTTAATGACGTTGATTGCTTGTTAATGTCCATTTAGTTATCATGTAGGGTTGTCTAGTATTTGTTTGCGCAGTTAATTTTTTTTAATTATATTGTTTTGTTATTTTATAGTATGTTCTATTTTAAGTCAAATTAATGAAAACCTTACGTTTTGGTTTTTTTTAGCCAGTGAAGTGGAGATCGAAGGAAGGAGAAGCATCGTATACGTCGGTTATGGTTTAATAAATTAATAATCAAAGTTTTTTTTTTAAAAGAATATGACATGGCAATTTGAAAACATGTGGTTGGCTGATTTTCTTTGCTGATGTGGACAGCCTCTTCTCTCAAGTTATTCTCCTATGTTCTATTTTAAGTAAAATTAATGAAAACCTTACGTTTTGGTTTTTTTTTAGCCAGTGAAGTGGAGATCGAAGGAAGGAGAAGCATCGTATACGTCGGTTATGGTTTAATAAATTAATAATCAAAGTTTTTTTTTTTAAAGAATATGACATGGCAATTTGAAAACATGTGGTTGGCTGATTTTCTTTGCTGATGTGGACAGCCTCTTCTCTCAAGTTATTCTCTTTTTAGTATAGTATAGATAATGAAACTAAAAATGATATTTCATAAATTATTCAATCTAATTTTAAAATGACATTTCTCAAATAGTTATCTAATTTAAAATATTTAAATTTTAAAAATCTATATATAACAGTGACTATAATTTTTGGGAAATTGCCACAAATACCACATTCATAGTACTATTATTCATGTTTACACTAACCACTTTTACCCTCACTTTTAATGAAAGGTAAAATACAATTATACCCTTAGGGTTAACTAATTTAGATTTATGGTTTAGAGTTGCGGGGTGGGATAGGGTTTTTGGAATGTGAAATTTATGATTCTAATAAATATATAAATACTTAAAAAATATATAAAAAATGTTAAAAAATTAGTTTCAAACATAATTTTCGTTTTTCAAAAAGAAATTTGGAAAAAAAAAATTCGAAAAAAGTTTCGAAAAAAAGAAATGTATAAAAAAGTTCAAATTTGAAAAAGTATAATTCGAAAACATAATTTTTTTATTTAAATAATGATTTATTATATATATAAATAACAAGGTCATAAGAGTCTTTTGCCACTTAATGAAGAAGATATTTTTGAAAATGTCTCATTAGTAGTGGTAAAAATGAAAAGTGGTACCATGAAAGTGGTAAACATATAATTTCCCCATAATTTTTTCTTAAAAATCAAAACCTAACTTTTGAAATTAAGATTTGTGTACATTGTTTATTTTAAAAGTTAGGTTCTGATTTTTAAGAAAAAATTATAATCAACTATTATATATAGATTTTTAAAATTTAAATATTTTAAATTATATAACTATTTGAGAAATGTCATTTTAAAATAGTTCTAAATAAAATTTGTAAGCAAAAATAAAACAAAACTAATTAGATAACTATTGATGCAATTATAATTTGTACTTAATAAAATTTGTAAACAAAAATCATTTTCCCTTAGAATATATAAATCGAAATATAGATGTTTTCAATCTAATAAAGAGACAATAAAAATGTCGTAGCACAGTGGTTGACTAAGGCGATGTTAGTTAAAGTAGGTTTATGCATACGATTTAGAGTTTAGATCTACAGTTCAAATTATTTTTTAGTTTAGGTCGTATTTAACACTTATCTTTTGTTTGGGTATAAAAAGATACGATACAAATAGTAGGGATCGAAAAATACCCTTTTCCCAACCAACTTCATACTTCGATAGAATTGTTTTACAAGTATCAACATAAATGTTAAATATAAAAAGTCGGATTTAAATTTATAAACTGAATAAAAATAATATAGAAAATTTTCTTAAGATAGTGCTTTTTAATTTTTTGTCACAAAAATAGTAATGAGAAAAATAATCGAAAGAAGTTTTATTAAAGAGTAAAAATACATTTATACCCTAAGATTAACTATTCTAGACTTTTAGAGTTTATAGTTAAAAGATATGATTTTGAGTACATGGTTTCAAAATTTTAAAAATTAAAATTAAAATTTTCAAAAAAAAAAAAAAACTATTATGGTTTTTTTATGGGGAATTGCACTGTATGACGTCCAATAACCGCATAATTCACTCGATGGCTAATTTCCCTAACTCACCGATACATGACTCACCTTTTATAAAATATTGCCATTTTGCCCTCCTTATTTACCGGGAGTAACGGGCAAAAAAATAAAGATTAAGTAAAAATTTAAACTGTTCACACAACTGTCGTGGCGCATCATTTACCCACATATTCCTTTTTTACTTTACCATACCTCTCTCTGTAAACTAAGCATTATTCTGCTCTTTCCTCACCACCGCAAATTCACGCCGTGTTTTGCCTGACTTTTAACTGCTCCTCACCGCGATATTACTTCACAGACCGACGAATCGGAACACGGAAGGCATTCTACAGTTCTTATTCAGGCAAGGAAGCCTCCGGTACTCTTGTAAGTTCGAATTTACTTTTCTATTTTCTTGAAATTTCCAGTTACTCTGACTGGAATTGAGTCTTGGTGTCCGTTTCTTTGTTCTTTTCAACTATACGAGAGCTTTAATTGTCTATTTCTTTTCTGTACTGTATCGATTTACTGGTCTTTCCACGTGGTTGTCAATTCGAAGAAAGAAACAAAAATCGAGTCCGTGCCTTTGTTTGGAATGTTGTAATTGTGATTTCTGCGTCGTCGCTTTCGGTTATCTGTTTATTTCGTTTTCAACCGTCATTATCTGAACACGAAAAAGAGATTTTGAATATTAAAGTGGTTTCATTGTTCAACTCGGGAATTAGGATATTTTATAAATCTGACCATACTAGACCATTTCTGTTTTTCAATTGTAATATAGTATGTGAATAACATGGTGATGCCGTGTGCTATTCCATTTACTGTGAATTTCTTTTTTATTTGTGGTATTGTTTTCATTCGACACAGTTTGTTATTGCCATCTCGGTAGAGATAGATATTCAGTATCAGGTAGCAACGGAAATCAATACTAGAATGAGGATTATGAAACTCATTTCACTGTCTATCGTTTTATGAGTATCTTGAATTGTTATTGATTTTTGTTAGGTTTCCAGGATCTTCTACTTCATATTTGTGCAGTTACTAGACCATCTCCGTCACTGGAATCGCATTCAATATGTATATGGAATAGTATTGCACGTATCTACTCTATTTCCTGTCTCTGTCACTCTTACTGGTTGCATTGTTTTCATGCTTGGCAGTGCCAAAATGGACGAATTAGGCCTTCCTCTGAGAATGTTTGAGGCGGGTTCGGAACCATCAGGGCGGAAACGGGTTAATAACTACTTCAACCTACGGTGGATTGACATCATAAAGAGTGCACTAGAGGAAGAAGACTTGGAAATGTTGAATCAGTCGCAGTTCCGGAGAGTTTTGCAGATGGGTTCGCATACTTTTTCAGTAATGTTCCTCCATTACTGTCTCTCACGCCAGTTGGTCACTGCAAAAGAGTATGAACTTTGGTGGATCTTCGTTGGTAAGCCGATACGCTATGCCATACAAGACTTTGCTATGGTCACCGGACTGCACTGTGGCGACGGGGTTGGGTTAACTGGAGAACCCCCCGAGAAAGGTATCGGGCGAGGGAAGGCGTCCGGTAAAGGGAAATCATCTATGTCAATATGGGATGATTTATTTCGAGGGGAGGATAAGCCCACACCTGGATGGATCATGGAGCGGCTTGTGAGGGGTAAAAAATACAAGGATCGGTTAACCCGTTTGCGGCTTTCGTTGTTGGTATTGGTGGAAGGAATTCTGTGTCCAACATGTGGGACAACAAAAATCAGACCCGAAATAGTGAGCATGCTTGGTGATCTTGACGCTTTCCTGAAGTATCCATGGGCAGGGAGTCATTTTTACTGAAGGTTAGAAGTACAAAAGCAAGATCTGCAATTAATTATGTGAAGGATACAATGGCCATTCAAGGATTTACACATGCTATGGTATTGGTTACTGTGACTGCATGTCCTTCTATCATTATTAAGACTGGCGGTGCGGATCCTCTAGCAGATTCCAGCTTGTCCAGCGAAGAGATTATCAGGAGAGTTGTTGATAGAAAGGTGGTAGTCAACATTGTCTCGGCCAAGACGGTTGATCAACTGGGACAGGTTAGTCAATGTATTTGTCTATTTCATATATATGTCATTTCATATGTCAATTCAAACCATACTATTTTCATTTCAAAGACCTACACTTGTTTTTATTTGACCACACTACTTACTTACTATTTTCTGGCTTTCTCTATCCTGTATTTGTGTTGCAGGCATATGTACGGTCTTTGATTAGCACATATGAAGTGGGGGAGGATCTTTATCGTGGGTTGGGAGATAAGGAAGATACGAGTGTTGATACCATGGTTGCTTTGATTGACGATGATTACCCATTTGAGCATAACACTTGGTCAGGTGGTGTGAAAGCGGATGATGTTAAACTGAAGAAGGGTCATGCACAAACTTCGGAGTCAAGTGATGAAAATGTTCCAGACCCGGTTGAAAAGGATAATGCGCATCGTGGTGGCGTAGAGAGTGGTGGTTACCCTGGAGATCCGAGAGGGCAATCATCAGCTAACCCCTCGGGTGCCCCGCATGGTGGTGAGAGTTTCCATTTTGATGTCGAAACATTACTTAGGCGTGCAGCTGAGGTATACGAGGATAAGGTAATTGCAATGTTTGAGGGCTATATTCTGAGTTTGAAGGGCCATTTTAATTCTGAAGTGGGAGGCCTTCGAACCGACTTACAAGCAGCTACCACCGCGATTGCCCATTTGGAAACTACGGTCACAGGGGAGTTTGATAAGATCAATCAGTTACTTAAGTCCGGACTTAGAGGTGCGGATTTGTGAGCAACGTATGGGTTCAGTCCTGGGAGACATTCGTCACCATTCCCAGGTCAGAATGATGATTTCAACTATACAGAGGTTAATTCCGATCGACACACTACACATACTGGTGCTCCCGAGGTAAATCTCAATACAATGAAATTATTATTCTATAGTATGTCATTCCATAATCTCACCAGACTATTTCATATACATATTACTTGTTTGTATTATTCTCCAGTCAACACCGCGAGATGGAGAGGATGTTGGGGCAACAGAGACTGCCTCGGTTGGTTTGGGACAGAATCTGGATGAAGGAGAAAGGGGTGGAGGACTATCTCCGGGTAAACAGACCGACTCAACTCATGGAGCCGAATTTAGAAATGAGACAGGGGGCGACCATGGGCCGGATGCTGACATTGGACATGACCCCATAAACGTGGAGGTGGGCGAGCATGGGGGAGATGCTGACATTGGACATGATCCCATAAACGTGGAGGTTTGTCCTTTAAATTCTGTTGTGTTTTATACCATTCTATGCAGTTGATGCCAGTAGACCCTTTCCATATTGAGATTTGTCACTGACAGTACCATACTATTTTAATTTAGAATCCATCGCATTCGGTAAACGTCGCATCCCCTGACAATTCTGATGCCGCCAATCCTCCTTCTCGAGTTGATGTGGTAAGAATGAGTAGAAACCTGATAAGCAGTCAAATTGTCGGCTTTGTCTTAATATTATAATAATGTATATTGGCTCAGTAAATTGAAAAACGTGGTTAATCTATGTAGGACCAAGTGAATGTATCATCGGAAGGCCGCGTTGATGACCCAGTGCCTGGCGTCGTTAATAAAATACTATCAGAAGCGGGCATTGATAAAGTAAGTTCTCTATACTATATTTGTATATATAAATCTCTATAACTACTCCATTTTTTAATAGATTCCATTCTATGTGCTTTACATTGGCAGAACCCGGTCCGACCCTCCGCTGGTTCTCGAACTGATGTACCTCAGACATCATCAGATGTCAATCCGGAGAAAGTGGGTCTTGATGGTGTGCATGACGATCGTGGTGAGGCTGCTGTTGGGAATAAGGGTGTGGATGAGGATGAAGATGATGTTACAATTACTAAAGTTCAGGTATAATGCTTTAGCTTCTTCCGAGCTCGTATGTAAAGTGTGTTTGCAGAGGTGATAAGTTTATGTTAATAGGCTGGACGAGTGAACACTGATGCAGCCGGTGGTCAAGCCGATGGTGGCAGACGTTTTAGTTGACGTACGCATACAAGTACGAAACGCTACACTCCTCCTGCACACGCCGTCCGTAAGAAAGATGGAAACAAGAAAGTGGCGCGTCAAACTGATGATAATCCTGCACCTCCTAAACGGGTTAAAAAGGTGGCGGCTGAGCCAAGTAACCCAAAGCCTCGTCCTCAAGAAAAACACACCTTTATAGGTGGCTTCTCCCCATTTTCTCCGCCAACCCCAGCTGCAAGAGAGGCCTTCCTGAAGACAATGGCGGAGGCAAAGTAAGTTGAAAGCATTTCATGGCTGCTATTCCATTTGAAAACAATATATTCCATTTGATATAATATGGTATAGTCATGAAATAGACAACTAACGGTATTGCCACTTTCCTTCAGATCAAATGCACCATCCCTCGGGTCAATCATTTCCATTGCTTCTTTGGATGATCTGTTCAATTGCACCAGTGTTTGTTCGTATGAGGTACGTTATAATCCTCACTGCTTTGCATAAATTTTGTTTATGTGTTTTCCTTCTTATTTATGTCTACTTTGTAGGCTGTGGATCGTGTTGTAGGTTGGATAAGAAAGAGGCGTGACATCAATCCATCTTCAAAATTTGACTTCATCCCTCCAACTTTCTTTATCGATCTGATCCGAAGTTATCCTGCTTTTGAAGCCATGCAAGATAAGTCCGCCTTCACTTTTCCGGTGTCTCTGCGCAGTCAGTTCATGCACCAGCCACAATGGTTTACGCGAGTAGACTTTCTCTACACTCTGATTCTGGTTAAAGACAGACACTGGATTGGTATGATAGTAGATTTGCCTATGTGGGCCATCTATGTGGTGGACGCGAACCAGACATGTCCTCCTATTTCAGTGTTGAAAGATGTCGTCAACCCGATATCGATTATGATGCCGCACATGGTATCGAGGTTCTGTCTAACTTCACGACCTCGTGAATTGAATTACCTTTCGTTCCCCATATCTCGCTTAGACATACCAGTTCTAATTGAACATCCAGGTATTAATCGCCTCTCATTTAAATTTTTATTTAACACACCGCACTATACCATACGCATATCCTACTATACTATATGAGGTAATTAGTAGAGCATTCCATGAAGTATTTATAATAATCATTTTCCTGTTGTTAGGGTACGCCGCGGTTGTGGCACTGATTCTGTTAGAGATTGCTGCCGTGGGGAAGCCTTTGATTGATCTGGCTCTCACTGAAGATGATGTTCGTGTTGCAGCGGAGAACTATGCGATCTCTACCCTGGGTATGTTTAAGGTGGTCCCCCCTAATCCTGCAGTTTAGTCGTTTTCAGAACTTTACTACTTTATGTTCATTCGTGTTTGATGTAATCCACATTGTGTTGCTGAATTCCCTTTCTCCTACCTCTTTATGTTTTACTCTGTGATCCTTTGTTTCTTCAGAATAACAAACGATGATTTCTTATGTTTAACTTATGATGTCCTCAGTCCCAGGTTTCTTTATTCCATGCAATTAAAATAGTATATTTTTCAGGAGTTAGTGTTTACCGTTTAGAGTACTGATTGTACAACATGTGGAACGAAGGTTATGCTAAGTCAGTCTCTCTTGAGTCATACCCAAGTTTATGTTCATCTACAAAATCCTATGTAAATTCAACACATTCCATCTATATTCCATACTGTTTGGCCAATCTTCCGGTACTATCTATTCCATATATGACGGTTGATAAATTCACATTGCAAGGAGTAATGGTAATGTCTATATGATTAAGGGGTCGGGGAGGGTTTGGGTTTAGTTTTCAAAAATGGTGGAGTTGTTGGTGTTTACGTTTTGTATCATACGTGGGCATTGTATTGGGTTTAGGGTTTAGGGGGGTTGGGGTGGGGGGTTTGGGTTTAGTTTTCCCTACGGGTTGGTTTGTTCTGTTTAGGTTTCTTTTTAGTGTTACTGAGTGTAAAGGTATTGGGTATAGTGTTGAGGATGTGTTCTTTGGTTTGCTGGGGTTGGATTTTTGGGTTTATGTGTCTTTTTAAGGGGTGTTTTGCACATTTTTTTAAACTCTATAGAGTTCCTT
Organism: Brassica napus; assembly: GCF_020379485.1. Taxonomy (NCBI): domain Eukaryota; kingdom Viridiplantae; phylum Streptophyta; class Magnoliopsida; order Brassicales; family Brassicaceae; genus Brassica; species Brassica napus. Next base: position 39,525 of record NW_026016691.1, on the reverse strand, counting down.
TTGTAATGGTTATTGGTTTGTATGCGAATTTCAGCTTCACCATATTAACTTTCGTATAGTATAGTCTTCTAACTAATGGTATAGTTGCGTGGAAGCTTTTGGGTTTCTTGAAAGATATTTATGTTGTTTATGGTTATTGGGGGGGGGGGGGGGGGGAGGTTTGGGTTTCGTTTTCTGTAGGCGTGTGGATGTTATGTTTAGTATTTCGATTGGGAACGACTTAGACGAATAATTATAGTATGGTACTGGCAAAAATAGTATAGAATAAACGATGTAAACACTAAATGCTTGTAAGATATGTGGACATAGTACATAACTGCATTATTAATATTACACAAAATAAAAGGTCTACCGGTGTTCCGTACAACAACCACAACATGTCTAAAAGGAGGCATTGTATTGGGTTTAGGGTTTATGGGGGTGGGGTGGGGGTTTGGGTTTAGTTTTCCATACGGGTTGGTTTGTTGTGCTAAGGTGGAAATGTTAACGTGTGTAAAGATATTGGGTTTAACTGTATAGAGTTCATTTTGTAATGGTAATTGGTTTGTGTGCGAATTTCAACTTCACCATATTAACTTTAATATAGTATTGTCTTACCACAAATGGTATATTGGGTTTAACTGTATAGAGTTTCTTTTGGGTTACTTCTAAGATATTTATGTTGTTTATGGTTTTTTTTTGGGGGGGGGGGGGGGGGGGGGGGGGGGGGGGGGAAAGAGGTTGAGTTTCGTTTTCTGTAAGCGTGTGGATGTTATGTTTAGTATTTCGATTGGTACCGACATAGAGGTCTAATTATAGTATAGTACTGGTAATAAATAGTATAGTATGAACAAGCTACACACGATATGCTTCTAAGATATGTGGACATAGTACATAACTGCATTATTAATATTACACAAAAGAAAAGGTCTACCGGTGTTCCGTACAACAACCACAATATGTCTAAAGGGGGCATTGTATTGGGTTTAGGGTTTATGGGGGTGGGGTGGGGGTTTGGGTATAGTTTTCCCTACGGGTTGGTTTGTTGTGCTTAGGTGGAAATGTTAACGTGTGGATAGATATTGGGTTTAGTGTTGATGAAGGGTAGGTTTTGTATTATTAAAAAGTGTTATTGTATTGGATTTAGAATTTAGTAAGAGTGGACATGTTGTGTTTAGGATTACCCTGGAGAACGGTTTAAATGTATTAGTAATAGTATAGTACTCATCGTAAATGGTATAGAAACAACAACCTAAACGCTTAAGGCTTATAAGGTGTGAGCAAATAGTGGAGAACGGCATTATTAATATTAGACAAAAGAGAAGGTCTGGGGTGTTCCGTGCAACAACCACAAGAGTTGTGATTTAAAGGGGTCTACATAACATAATATGTACATACCAAATAGATAGATATATCACTGTGAAGCATATACCATTCTATTTGGTTAAAACACTGTTTTCGCCCCTGTCCACTTCCTGTACATGCCCGGTCTTTAGACGACACTGGCTACTGCATAATCACCCAGTTCCCAAAATATTTCATCGAACTGCCTTCTCCTTAGTTATAGCTTATCATATTGGGTTGCGGCAGGATGCCCTGTTGTGTCCCGAACGGCCACAACGTTTGCATTTCCTGTTTGACGAGCTTCCTCCTTTCTACATACCAAATTTAAACAGATATCATTCTTGCCTAAATGTAGAATATATAACGTTCCATAATAATAGGTATTACGACAATATTTACATATTGTACTTTATATTTGGTCCATTTGAATAATTTTCTATTCAGCCTGGCTATTCCATAAGTTTATCTAACTATTCCGTTCATTGATTACAAATTTCACAAATGGTAGAGTAGATTACCTTGTACTCCCCACGTGATAGGATGCGGACTTTCCTAGGACGCCCAGGTGGGCGGCGTACTGCCGGTGGAAGTAATGGAGCTCTAGTTCCAGATCCGAGTTCTAATCCACCAACAGATGGGACCGGATAGATTTTTCCGATGAAGCCTTGGCGCCATGTTGGTACACGGTATGCCGGTGCCACCAGCGCATCAGATGGAAATCCAACCCTGGTTGAACAAGCAAGCACATGCATATAGGGTATCCATATTAGTTGATACTCACCACATGTGCAAGTACCGGGACCCAATAAAACTGTGAAGCACTCCCCGGCGGGGTCCTGCACTTGGTATTCAAGATCGGCTATATCACGTACAGCCATAGCGGTGGAGAGATCAAAGTTTTCCTCCACGAGTTTCCTGACATTTGGGGTGATAGTTCCTTGCTCCCGGGTTGATTTCGTTCGACGCAATGCGAACTAAGACATAACTGTTGTACGTATGTACTCAAACATGGTAATGAGGGGATATTCACGTGCTTCCTTAAGCACCCCATTCCAGGATTCAGCTATGTTTGAATCCTTTATGTTGAACCTGTTCCCCCTGAAATGAACCTTAGTCCACTGGTCGAACCCTGTTAACAACATTAATAAGTAGTGGGCAGTTTTATATTTAGTACTTTATTGTATTAGATAGAATAGAAATAAAGCAATATAGTATAGTATCGTCGGATATTATTTAATATCAGATATAATCGTTACCTATATCAACCAAGTAAGCCGCGCAATTTGGGCTGATTTTCTGTATTTCAATAAACTTCTTATTAAATTCAGTCACGGTGAAAGCTCTTGCAGCAGCGGACATAAGGTTGGCGAGTCTGCTACTCTTGTATTTTGCCATCACATTTCTCCACAGATGGACAACACATATGACATGCTGAGCATGGTTGTATACCTGTACATGTACAAATATATTATATAGTCAGTGAATGTTACATATAGTATAGTTGGAAAAAATGGAATGTGCTAAATTTAATGTTCACTGAAGATTGTCCAGATATTTACCTTCCTCAGTCCAGTGGCGATACTTGGATGGTGATCAGAGATGAAAACCAAGCCCGGGGTATCGACAACAAAAGTTTGTAGCCTCTGGAAAAACCATTCCCAAGCATCGTCGTTTTCACTATTAACAACAGCAAACGCAAGGGAAAATATTTAGAAATTCCCATCTTGTGTTGAGGCTGAAAGTAGACACCCACCATACTTCCCTTTAAGTGACGTCACATCAACAACAATAACTTTCCGCATACACGAATACCCGGCCACCGATGCTCCATAAGCAACAAAACAGTATTGAAACCGTGTTCCACCTTCTTCTTCATCCATACTTTCCACGTAGCATACGGTTCCTCCATTAGAAGACTGAAGGAGTGCCAAATATGGAGGTATCAGTGCATAACTTCCAACCATTGTCCCCATTGCGTGCTCAATCGCCATCTCTCTAGCTCTCCAAGCTTTCCAGTATGAAACGTTGACATGAAATTCATCTAGCAATATTTTCTTTATTGCGGCGGCAGTGGGGCCCTTCTTAATACCAACAAAACGAGATTGCAATATCTGCCCAATCACGATAGTCGTTGCAAGTTTGTGGTAGTTTCTACGGTCGTCAACGGTGCAAGAGTGAACTAGGTTAGCTTGTCTGACTTGGAAGTTCCCACTTGCATCCAACAAGACCGCATACACGCGCCATGGGGATGCATCACCAACGCATTGTGCAAGTAGTATGGAAGGGCTTGAACGCGTGGTCTTGAAATGGAACTTCCGGTTTATAGCATGTATTGCAAGTTTGATTTTGCAGTCGGCTTTGGATTTGAAAACACGACCCACATAAAAGTCATCTCCCTCGTATTGGATGTCGGCCAGAGCCGTGTCAACCCCTACAAAATCAATGAAACATTCAGCTGCATGTCAATTGTTTTATATAGTATGGAATTAGTTTCTACATTTCAAAAATAGTATAGAAAGCAGCATGAGAAATCCATTCTATTAAATTTCATTCCTTATGATGTAGCTTTACATTTGTATTTACTTAGAAGTTATTTTTTACCTGTTTCCTCCCGATTGTTGAATACAGGTGGAGCATCCCTTCCAAAAAAAGCTGGCGTATACGGGTTGTTTAGCATCTCGTGGAGTGCTTCATCGAATTTACCCCAGTGTAGACCATCGTCTACTGGTAATTCTTCAGAATCATCTGAATCAGAGTTTGAATCTCCAACTCCACCGTCAGTGTCTGGAATGCCAGCATTTCCAAATAATAGATGTCTCCGGACCGGCCTAGACCCTTCTCCGGTTTCACCAACAACCGGGAGAACAACAGGAACGACCATGTCATCATCTGAGTCAGACTCTGACTCTGTTTCCTCTTCCACAGGACGTTTGTTTTTTCTCCTATCATTCGGGCCTGTCTGACGACTGGTAGCGCGGATGGGAGCACCTCTTTCTGTGATTACTATTCCACCTGGAGAAGTGGAATAGTAGGGAGTCGTTCTTTAGATCGCACCGCCTTTGAAACAGAATAGTCTAGAACTTCATGTGGAATCGCCTTTGTTTTTGGTTGAGTGAGTGGAATGGTCAGTAGGGTTTCTGATAGTGCAAAGGTATGCCAGTCTTCTTCATCGATTCCTTCTCCAACATCCTCGGCCATAGGCACCCTCTGTTCTGTCTCGCGCCCCTTAGTAAGTAGCTTCCCTCCATGTGATTGGCGGTAGATAGAGACATATAGAGGAACTTCTTCAATAGATCTCCTCATGCTTAGAAACACACCGACTTATGTGTCCTCGGTTATGTACTGAGGCATTTCGAGCTCTGCATCTCCAAAGCTCACCCATTCGGGATATTGATATGAAAGCTTGAGCGTAGCATCTGTCGATGATAGTTGATAGCGTTCTCTCACCGAAGTCAATAACTCTGTCATCGTCATCCCGGAGAAAATTCGAATGAAATGTTCTACTTTGGCCGTTATGTCAGGTTCAAATATCCACCGTTGATCGCTATCACGGACCCACGTCCCATGTACAAGTAAGACTTTATCCTGCCCTGTCATCTGTAGGTTGGAGGAAAAAAATTACTATCTCAGATCTACATCAAATGGTCCATTCCATATTGAGACAATCATACATATTAAAGACTATACTGATCATCAACTACAAATACAGATATATACAAGGATTAGTTGGTTGTTACTGATGATTACCTGTTCGAATCTGCTGAGCATTAACTCGTTCTCTGCTTTCACCTTCGTCAATGTCTTTTTCTTACTTAACAACGAGATGGATAGACTGTCAAAATATATGGAATGCTAGATATTTTCTGAGGGTGGTCTATTCTCATCCACATATTTACTGAACTCAGTAAATAGCATGCAGTTATTTTCATGAGGACGTGGCTTCTACTCTCTCCTTAAGATATGCACAGTGCATGGTGAATATCATCCATTCCTCCTTCCCGCAACGTCATCTATTTCTCTATCACATCGTCATCTATTTAATTTGCAAAACGTCATTTATCTCTCTCTCACCGAAGACTTGTAAACGTGGAGGGTAGAACCGGATGAGGTGAGAGACAATTGTTATCCATTTAATTATGTCAAAATCATGTTCATATACTTAATTTCTCTTCCAAACTTAGCTATTTCGCCAATTAACCCTTTTTTATTGAAAGTTATTTTTATGACAAAAACTTTAAAAAAGTTACTTGAGAGATTTGTCCTAATATATATGTTGTTCAATCTGAAGGAAAAAACAACATTATCAAAGGTTAATGAAAGTGAAACAATGTAATTGAGGCATTTGTTGAACAACTAACCTTTGTATACCAACTACAAATTTTGAAACATGCTATTGTCTTCATGAGAAACATTAACACTAACTCTCGAGAATCCAACTGAATACAACAGCTACATTTGGAAGCCCCATAAGAGTTCGTTGACTGGTCCGATCATACTCTGTTTCGGTCTAGTCCTGATCTAAGTGTAAATCTATCTTTTGAACAAGGAGCCTTACAAACCAGAATCCAACTGAATACAACAGCTACATTTGGAAGCCCCATAAGAGTTCGTTGACTGGTCCGATCATACTCTGTTTCGGTCTAGTCCTGATCTAAGTGTAAATCTATCTTTTGAACAAGGAGCCTTACAAACCAGATCAAATTGTGAAACCGGAAGCGGTTTATATGAAACAAATGGTTCATATAAAGAGGGTTTGATGCAGATTTTTTTAAAGTCTTATGCCAACCAGAAAGTCTCAACAACTGTTTAAAATGAAAACAACAACAAACAAACTTGTTCGAATCTCTAGTTTTCTCTGCCTCAAAATTCAACTACTTGAAAGTAAAGACACAAAAGGTAAAGAGGAGAGTTTCTTCAGTGTTTTTCTTTTACCTTTCTCTTCAGGCAGCATCTGTGGCCGTTGGAGAGTTCTCAGGTGTCTTCAGCGGAGGAGCCGTTTCTACTGGTTTACTTTCTTTATGTTTGTCAACAGCTACACGAAACTCTTCAACGATTGTTGGATCTTTGAACTTGAGTGCAAACGTAGAGAGACCTTCTCTGCCTTCACTATTCACACAAGCGAACGTGATTCCTTTCTTGTCCATGCTGGCAAGTTTCATCTCCGGGTAGAGACTCGCGTTTAGGATCAACCTGTAGTTTCCTTTAGCTCTCATAACCAGCCTTGCTTTACCGCCATTGCTGGAGACGTTGACCTTGACTTCTCCTTTGCCACGCTCTCTCCACCCTCCATCAAGATATTCAAACATGATCGAGTCAGCTGAGAAGGCGACTTTCTCGTTCTCTTCTCCTGTTTCTGTGGAAACCTCTTGCTTTGGAGGAAACCCAGTGCCTTCGCTCTTCTTGATAATGGAAGGTCCAGACGCACCGAAGAGGGAAGAAGTGTTGTTGCTGTTTGCGAGGCCAAAGCCGTAGAGAGGTCCAGAACTACCATCCTGAGAAACGACACCAAATGAGAAGGAAGAACCAGAGGACTGTGTGCCGGCAAGTCCGGTGAATGCGTTTTTGCTACTTGAGTGCTGCTGGAACGAACTCAAAGAGCCGTTATTATTATTATCATCACCGTTCTTAACTGCTTCAACGCTTGCTTCGCCTTTTTTTTCTTTTATCACAGTCTGATCACCTCCTGATTCCTTCTCAACATGATCCTCAGTTTGATCTGCTCCTTCTACAGCTACGCTAACACCCGAGACCGTCTGGTCTACACCAGCATCAGTGACTTGGTCCTCAGATGTCTTTCCACACTGATTATCATCAACATCCTTATCTTTAGTCTTTTTCAGACTCTTCCTCTTTGACATCAACCTTCTTCTTCTTACTGTCAACTTCATCGCCGTCTTCAGCATCAACTGCCTTCTGATTGTCCTCAACTACAGCTTCAGCAGGAGCCACTTTAGACTCAGCCAGAGGAGCATTTGTTCCCGAAGCAGGTGCAGTAGGGAGCAATTGAATTCCAGCGAATGGGTTGGAAGCTGCAGCTGAGGATGGCTCTTTGCGCTTGATTTTGACAATTCTTCTGGTGGCCAACACCTCATCACTGGCCTTCTTGAAAGTGCCACTCTCAAGTTCAGCTGAACCAATATCATCATCATCAGCATCTGGATTCTCACGTGACAGCTGCTTCAAAGCACCTCTCTTTTTAGAAGGTTGGTGAGCGTTTTCTGAGTCTCCTCCCATTTGAGAAGTGTTGTTGGAGAGAATACTTGTAAACTACCTACAAAATACACAAGAAAAAAAATATATATATATATATATAAAATAAAAACAGAGAACCAAATACAGTCTTGTGAATATATATTATCCACAAGTGCTAGAACACATCTAAGCTTCTTCCATGTAATTATTAGAGAAAATGAAGACATGTACAGCCAATAATAATACTGTTCAATCTATAAACTGTTCGTCCAATCAAAACCCTAGATGATGAACCAATTTTCGATTCGAAAATCAAAGGGGATGATTACATTCAAAGCTCCTACTGGTTCCGAAAATCTCAAGCAATACCGCTTAATCCCAACGCCCAATCAAGAAATTAGCGAGGATGTGAAAACCCTAGAATCTAAAACCCTGAGAGAAAAAATATCATTTCCAAGAAACCGCCTCAGATTCGACGAAAGTGACTCGCGAAGAGTAAAAACGACAAGGACTTACCTAATGCCGGAGGAGCGAAGTGGTCAGAGACGAAGAGAGAAAGAGCTTAACACCAGAAGAAGAGTTCTTCCTCGATATTTTTTATTTTACCAACGTATGTGTGTGAATTTATTATTATTATTATTGGAATTTGCACTATAGGTACATACTTTTCCATTTTTTTCAAGAAAATACATGTAAATCGATTTTTAAAGATTATAGTTATCTTATTGAAAAATGAATTTTTGGTTTCTCTCATTGCTTCAGCTTCTACTGAACTCAATCCGAGGTTCAAAACTTTTGCTAGAACATGAAACAACTACAACAAAACCGCAAGAATAAACAATCAGAAAGATTGGCAAACTTTAATAAGTAAATCATATTTTGCAACAACGACAAAAATAAAACAAATCATATTACAGGCAGGATAATAAAATTAAAGTAATTTGTAAGATAAACCAAAACCATGTGTAATAAATAGTAATACTACGAATCTCCCTCTCAGTGCAAAAGAGACGAACAAGAAACACTACTAGCATTTTCCTTTGAGCAACTCTCTCTCTCTCTCCTTTCATCTAAATCCTCAAAAACTTCTTATTACAATGGGTATCAAACACTCTTCAATGAATCTGGTTCCATGCTGCTCGAATATTTGAGCCATGTGGTTCAGAATAGAAACTTTGTCACCTCACCACCATTGTTGCTTCAACTTTGGCCATTCTACTTATGCTCACTGCAAAACAAACACAAAGAAACCAGAAAGATCCCAAGTCAGGTTTTGCAATGAAGGATGCTATTATCTTCAGGGAATCAAATTAATCCACCTCAAGACAAAATTTTCAGATATTGGCCTTGCAACGACTTGCTATTAAGCTGATGGGTTTCCTTCATTATTCGTATCCCACTCTTCATCAGCCTCACTTCCATTAACAAGCACTGCTCCATCGGTTGAGTCACCATCAACAACTACTCCTTCTTCATGCTTTTCCGCATCATTCTTTTCTTCTTCATCTCCATTTTCTTCTGCTACTACCTCCTGCTACGTAAAACAACAACAAAGCTCAGGATAACTCAGCGCTGGAAGTATATAAGTCACTTATATTTGGACAGGACAAAAAGGGTCACCTCATGATCCATGTCTCCATTTTCAAATGATTCCTCTTCCTCAACTTGCATGTTTCTAAAGGCTTCCACCAGGGTCACGGAAGATCTATCAGCATAGCTAGGATAGTTTTCTGCAGCTGAATAAACTCCCCTGTAGACCAAGAATACTCGAGGTCTAAGTATCTCTCTGTGTAATCATGCGGAGGATGCACTAGGTACAAGTGATACACTGCGTGATTACCTTGTCTCTGCAGCTTTTGCTTCGACGGAAAGAGCTACTTGCCAATCATCAAACAGATTTGAGTACTCCTCAGGATCAGCCAAAGATTCTGCTGCTTTTGAATTAATCTGTTTTACAAGTGAAAACTCAACTTTAAGCCATACTCCTTGACCACAAATCCACAATACACTAGCAATAAAGCTTTTTCAAAAAGATAACCTTGCTCAGATCTTTCCTCCACAGAGCTACTATCTCAGATACTTTGCTCGGAAGATATGATCTTGCCATCAGAGCAGCTTCTGGTATCCGGTTACTGTATAAAGAATCATTGTCACACACACAGATAATCAAAAAGGTGCACGAATTTGATTCTCCAAACACTACTAATGAATTACCTATCCACTAATAACTCCAAACAATCTTCCAATTTACCCAGCATGAATAGGCAAAGAAAGGCGACATTGTTCTTCCCTTGCTCTTTAGCAAGTGTTGCAAGTTTTGACACGCCTTCAGCATCTCCCAGAGAAGAATAAAGCAGTAACAAACCACTCAAATCCATCGCATACTTCATGCATTCCTCTGCCAATTTCAGCTGTGGTCATGACATAGAAACGAAAGGAGTTAAATGCAAATCTGCACATCAGATATGAAACAGATATTTTACTATTTTAAGATAATACTGCTCTCTGTAATCAACTGATATATCATTCACTCGAAAGTTTTTGTCTTTCTATTATCATTACAAAACGCTAGGAAGAAATGTGAAGAGAGAAAGATATACCTTCCCAGAGGACATGGCTAACTCTCCTAATTGCTTCCACTTAGACTCGCTCTGTACTTCTACAGCTATTTCCTACAACCATAGAATCGAAAATACATTAGTATATCGCCAATATAAAAGAATTAAAACACACATTTTATTCAGCATCACATTATATCACACCTGCGCAACTTCAAGTCTACCCAGTTGTATGGCCAACTCAAATCTGTAGTCAGGGTCGGTTGCAATGTCCAGAGCATCTTCAATCATTCCTCGTGACTCCAAGAAATGAGCAACACTGACATAGAAAATTCGCCGAAATAAATACAGAGAAACATTAAGGAAACAACCATTGTTAGGTGTGAAGCTATGTTAAACATTAGAATGAGCAGATCTAGACACCACAATTCTCTAAGAGTAAGTAATCATAATATCCCTTCAAAAACAAACAAACAGAGTATATATGAATGATTAAACTACCAAAGACATCACGCAGCCCGAGATCAAGTGGCTGAGGAAAGAACACTACATAGAAGTTTAGATACTAATTGACAACAATTACCTGTTATGCTGATCTTTGGGAATTGTAGGTAAGATTTCACTAGCTTTGTCTAGATCACCTCGCATCACAAGAGTCTTGTACTCAATCAGGCTTAGCAGTAAGGTGTATCCTATTACACTGCATCACAAAAAAGAACAGGAGGATAGACATCAGAAACTTCCAAAATCAATCTGAAATAAACACACCAAATCTAGGCACTTACTTGAATTCTTTGTCAACCAGGAACACCCGACTTTGACTTGCGAGATAGCCCAACAAATACATTGGGCGGTCTAAATGATACATTGTAGTTACCTGATATTAAGATTTTAGCAAATATCATCAAAATCTGTTCATAACAACAGTCAAATAAAGTAACCAAGATATATGCAGAATACCTCGCCTCCGACACAATAGTTAAGCTTTGAAGAAGAGTTGTTGTAAATGAAACAGTCACCAACCCATAGACCTGTCCTAACACGTTCATCATTCTCATGGAGAACCTCAAATGCATCCTCAACACCTTCTTCCTCCGTTGATCTTCCACTATCAAAATGTGCAGAAACTAAGTCGCGCTGTGAAACAGGAAAACAATAGTAAGAGCTTGGACAGTCTAAGAATTGTATAGAGAAATTCACAGATTAAGAGTGTTGTCGGACAGGATCCTCACGTTGTATTTCAAGATGTAGAATGAAGTGTCACTAGCAATGGCTAATAAATCACCACTGTCAGCCCAATAAAGATTCTGCAAACGTTACATAGCAAAAATAAGAATAAGGAAAAAAACAAACGAGGGCAACCTCCATCTGAAGGTGATATCGAATATGTGTTGAATTAAGCTTCTCATATAAAACTGAGAAAAGTTAACCAGGATACCTTTACAGTGACGTCAATACGTTGAATCAGCCTACATTCAGCCCAGTCATAAAAGCAGATGAAGTCACTTGAACATATAGCTAACAAGGTTCCCCCAAAGATCTTCTCAGCTGAGAAAGTAGGGCGGATACTCTTTTTCTCCTGAAAACATTATTTTGTAAATGAGCCAGATCCAAAAATAGCCATCTCCACGAGAAGTAACGATAATAACCATAGAAACATCTTCTAACAAAACGTCTTGGAACAGACAGAAGGCGAATATGAACCTGGAAATTTTTGCTAAACGTCTTAATCTTTGATGAGCTTTCTCTAACCGCACACTCCCCCTCAGACGACCAAACGAATTCAAGTCCAGAACCAAATGACCTATTTCTCCAAGCCAAAGCCGTGTAGATTATATACTCCCCGTCTCCACAGACTACGACAAACCTCCCATTTGGATTGTGCTTCAAGCTCTGAGAGTCAGAATACCCACATATGAGACTGAGATAAGGCGAGAACAAGTACATATTCTGAAAATCAAACTTCTTAACGAATTTTTTTAAATCCCAAATGAACTATATATTATCCCAAAACATCACCCCCATTGAACTTCTGCTAGTAACACTCACTTGTGGATAAAGATCACAAGTCCCCAGCTCTTTAACAGCCAAGGGCAACCTCTCTCCATCAGTAACCTAAGATAGAGAAAAGGGATAACAACATCAGGCAAACAAATGAACATATAGGTCATCCTATGGCACAGTAGTTATAAGTACGGCCTATACCTCGTAACCAGCACCAATACTTTTGATGTTCGCAGTTTGAATTTCATTATGCTTAGCCCATATGATTTTTCCGGTATTGTCCATGCTAGCGACAGGAATTTCTCGTCCAAGTTTAACCATGATTGTCCCTTCATCATATCCAATCACAACCCTGTGAAGTTAAAACAATAAGGTTTATGGTTTTGCAGGACAACTCATTGGAGTACTAAAACAAGTAAACTTTCAGTATCTAAGAACTTTAATCTTTACATATAGTCGAAGTTAGGAAGAGCAAAAACAACCACAAATGTGTCAATAAATTGAACGCCAGCAGCACAGATTCAATGAATGATGTTTTAGTATCAACTGAGAGAGAACATCTACTCTAGTTATTAGTAAGGTCAATTTCTCGTCTTAAATGAAAGGAATGCATCATAGGAGAGAGCAAAATCCAAAAACTCACCGGCGTGAACTTTTAATGTAACCAATGGCCCAAACTCTCTCGAGGCCATAATTTAATGTGTTCTCTAGCCTGCAAGAAAAAAGCAGACATTAGGAAATTTGGACTACAAACGGAAGGACAATATAAGAAATGGTAATGACGGCAAGGTAAAGAAGCCTGTCATACAAGAAGAATTAAATTGTTAAATTCCAACAAAAAAAGATGTTAAGATTATAATACCTGTACGTAGTTGCATGCCAAATGCGAACGGTACCATCTTCCGAACCTGTGATTATAATTGGAAGCTCTGGATGGAAACATACGGCAGAAACATTGTGTGTGTGCCCGTCCAGGGTCTGGACACAACTTTTTGTTTGATAGTCCCAGACCTGATTACGAAACTAAACTTGTAAATAACCTGAACGCACATAATGTCCAGTAGAAATGTATCATCTATCAGAGTAGTGAACAAGAAGCAGACCTTAGCAGTGTGATCATCAGAGCCGGTAATCAAATAGGGCTTGTCACCACCAGTGAAATAGTCTACACAGTTAACTCCTTTCTGATGGGCATCCAATGTAAAATTTGGGTCTGGAGAACCAAGATTCCAGATCTGAGGATGAGCAAGCATGTAAATATAGAATGAGCTACCACTTCTTAGAACCTTATGTGGACTAAGCCATAATCAAATAACAAGCATAGACGATTTCAGCACCTTTATGGTGCGATCAAGTGATGCACTGGCAAAAGTGTTGGTGTCTTTTGGATTAAATGTGACTTGCATCACATAGTGCGAGTGCCCCTCGAATATCTGAGTGCAAGCCCAACCTTTTTCCCAGTCCCAAAGCTTTATGAGCATATCATCAGAAGATGATAGCACATATGGAAGGGTTGGATGAACAGCCACGCATCTAATGTAGTCTGAGTGAGCTTCAAACACTTTAACCTTATCCATAGTATTGTAATTGTATACACGGATGTACATATCATCAGCTCCTGCCACAACCCATTGCTTTCGTGCTATAAACTTGGCTGACCGAACTGAAAAGTCATAATAAAAAAAATCAGCATAAGCAACAAACACGACAAGACTACATAAGTACATACAAAAAGAAAAACTAAAGAAGGAGAAGAAAGAAAAATTTGTACCTGGTAAATCGGTCACCTCGAAAGACTTTGCCATCACCTACAGATTATCAAGCAAGATTCAGATTAGAATAAGTTCCATGAATCATAAAAGCAGACTACAAGTATATGAGAAGACACTGAAACCTCACAGAATACAGAGGGAAAATAATCTTTCAGTTGCACTTTTGGTCATTCTAGCTTATCACAAATTAGTTCATTGAAAAACAAAGTGCATAGAAAAAGGAAATAAAATTATTCACCGACCTGTGTCTGGTAGTTCCAAATACACAAGGTTCCAGAGTATAAACTTGCTAGAATCCTGCAAGATAATGTGATATCAGGTTCCTTCCATTCATGAAACAAAGGTAAAAAACCCTATAAAAGCAACGAAAATGGTGTAACTCTCCACAAAAACCAAGGATACCAAGTGGTTGAAAATTGTCTTTCAATCACTACAAGGAAAAAGAATATGAACAAACATAAAAGAAACAAAGATGCAGAAAAGCAGAATCTAAAGCTTGAAAAGTACCATGGTTCTGTAGGATGCAGATCCACACATTTGACTCTCTCAGATCTTTGAGCAAACTTTTTCTGATCCAGAAAAAAGAAGAAGAATCAAATCGAATTATATCAAACACAGGCGAATGATCTAAAAGAAATCCAAATAGTAAAAAAAACAATAGTACCTTGATCTCGAGTCTGAGAGGCTGTTCCAACAAAAAAAGACAGAGAAACCAGTAAACAGTCAGTACTAACACACATTCGTGAATTCAAAACACACAAACTTTACCAAAATCCTAAAACCCAATTGAAACAATTCCAGATCCTTTTCGGCCATCATCCTTACTTCAAAGAGAGACAGACTAAACTCGATTTAAAATATCAGATTTTAAACAAATCGAAGCGAAACAAGCGATCTGAGATTACACGATCTCTCACTCACAATAACAGAGGAAAATATACAGGAAATCGAGATAGACAGATTCACTCGAGATCTGAAGAGAGGAAAGATTTACACTACTCACCATGTTTACAGATTAAGCGGAAGGAAGCTGTGCCCTTCGGATCTCGAATAATCGCTTAAATCTGCAAATCGGAGATCGATGGACGAACAACGTCTATCTAGTCTAGTTCATAAAAAGGAATCTCTCAGTTTTTTTTGCTCGACAATTAGGGAAAATCGCATAAAAAACCTTGAAAGTGTCACTTACTAGCACTTTAAACCTTGAACTTTTTTCACTAACACTTTTATTTTATCATAAAAAACCTCCAAAAAAAAAAATGACCGGCTGAACAACTTAAAAACAGTTTTTTTTTCAAAAAATAACTATTTAATTAATAAAATAAACAATACAATTAATAAAAATCGAAAAATTAAACAAAAAACTCATGAATTCAAAAAATTCAAAAAATAAATAAATATTTAAAAAATTAAATAAAAAAATTCAAAAATAAATAAGATCAATTTAAAATGGAGAAAAATAAAAAAAATCATAAATTTCAAAAAAAAAATGAAAATTCAACATTCATTTTCAAATATAATGTCAGAAATTATCATTGGAGATATGTCAAAAACCGTATCATTGGAGATATGCCAAAAACCGTTATTTCCGACATATCTCCAATGACGGTTTTTGGCATATCTCCAATGATAATT
Source organism: Brassica napus (assembly GCF_020379485.1). Taxonomy (NCBI): domain Eukaryota; kingdom Viridiplantae; phylum Streptophyta; class Magnoliopsida; order Brassicales; family Brassicaceae; genus Brassica; species Brassica napus. The sequence goes on along the minus strand of NW_026016691.1, from coordinate 24,041 downwards.
TCCGACATTATATTTGAAATGAAAAAAAAGACTTTTTTGAATTTTGAATTTTTGAAATTTATTATTATTTTTTCTCTATTTTAATTTGTTCTTATTTATTTTTGAATGTTTAGTTATTTTTTATTTAATTTTCTAAATCGTTATTTATTTTTCTCACTTTTTTTAATTTATGAGTTTTTTGTTTAATTTTTCGATTTTTATTAATTTTTTTGTTTATTTATTAATTAAATAATTATTTTTTGAAAAAAAAAATTGTTTTTAACCTGTTCAGCAGGTCATTTTTCTTCTTTGGAGGTTTTTTATGATAAAAATGTCACTTTGAAGGTTAAAAGTGATAGTGAAAAAAGTTCAAGGTTTAAAGTGCTAGTAAGTAACACTTTCAAGGTTTTTTATGCGATTTTCCCTCGACAATTATGAATGAGTGAGCAGATGAGTAAGATATTACGAAATAACCACTACCAGTTGGGCTCTTCATAGGCCTTTTGTATTTTTTTTCTTGTCAACAGCCCCGATTGTATTTATTAATAAACTTAATCGAGGATAACCCATTTATAGAGGTGATTTTATCCGAAAATAAGTCCGCTTTTGGAGGAACACACTCAGTGTTACAGAGTGAACTGACACCATGCTGTCTGATCTGAATTTGGAATATCATCCGACTAATATCCGACTAATGATAGAGAGTGAATCGATCATATTATGGTTTTGCATTAGTGCACACATGTTAAAAGTCTTTACTTTTTCTCAAAATCAGCACTAACAATATAATCTAAGATTAATTTATTTTGATTAAAACATAGGTCTTTATAGGCATTTTTTATGCCGCTATGAAATAACTTTTCTAGCGATGAATGATCTATCTTCCGAAATAATGAATTGAATTCTTCCAAAATACAATTGGTTATACATTGATAATGCTAAAATAACCTAAATATGTGACTACAAATTATACTGTGAAACAAAAACAACTCTTTAAAACATCATTTATATTGAAACATAAAGTACCAATTTAGCTAATATCATAAACAACAACAGCAGCAAAAGAGCAACACTAAAACCCAACATTATATCCACATAATATATAATACTCCATTTCATTTAGCATAAATCTACTGTGGTTCCCTCACTACAAGAAAACATCGGGATACTGAGGGAAAAAATCGTCGGTATGTCGTCGGAATAACGTTATTCCGAGGACATACCGACGAAAAAAGTCCTCGGAAATAACTCCTCGGAAATTCATAATTCCTCGGAATTCCGTCGGAATTTTCCGACGGAATTCCGAGGAAACAAAATTCCGAGGAAACTCCGAGGACACAATGTTCGTCGGAAGGTTCCTCGGAAAATACCGAAGGAATTCCGATGGTCCAATCCTCGGAAGTTTCGACGAAATATTTCTCGGAATATTTATCGGAAAATTCCGAGGGAAGAAAGTTCCTCGGAAAATTCCGAGGAACATTTGTTCCTCGGAAAATTCCGAGGAACATTTGTTCCTCGGACATTTCCGAGGAACTTTCTTCCCTCGGAATTTTCCGAGGGAATTGAGTTTCTCGGAAAATTCCGAGGAATCCTTTCCCTCAGACAATTCCGAGGAACTTAATGTTCGTCGGAATTTACCGAGGGATAAAAGTTCCTCGGAATTATCCGAGGACCTCCATTCCCTCGGAATTATGAAAAAAATTATTTTTTTAAAAAATTTATTTTTTTAAAAATTATTTTTTTTGGAAAAAAATTAAAATTTTTAAAATTTAAAATTAAAATTGAATAAAACATAAAATAAAACATAGTAGATAATATTCAAATTTAAATAAAACATTCAGAGTTTTTGGAAAAAAAAAAACTACGGGTCTTGAATGTTCGGGAACGTCTCGTTCGGGTACATCCTCTTCATCATGTCCATCATCTGCTCGTTCAGCCTCTTCTGGGTCTCATAGCCCGCCTGTTGAGCTGCCATCTGAGCCTCCAACGCAGATATCCGATCATCCTTGTCCTTCAGCTGAGCCGTAAGAACTTCTGGATCAACATACGCATGTGGTGCAGAAGAAGGAGCAGCCGACCGGGAGCGACGACCCAAACCGACCAAACGTCCCTTTTTCTTTGGAACCGACTGAAATATAAATAAAACGAAGTTAAGATAATTTAAATTGATGATAAAATAAAAATCAAGAAATAATTAAATTGAACTTTTAAAAAAAAAACTTACCGATTCAACGATTTCGTTGATTCGAACCCGAGACAAGTTGGTCGAGGCCGTCGAATCGTCATCATCGGTTTGAAGCTGAGACACTTCGTCATACACCTGAGTCTGGACCAGGTCGACCACGTCCCTCACAAGACCATCATCAATCTGGCCGGTCTTCTTGTTGGTATACGCCCTTTTCATAAGGGCGAGATCATCAACTGGGTGGCCTTCATTTTCTTCCGCCTTGAAAAAAAATAAATTAGACAAACATTAGAGATTTGAAAATGCAAAAAAAATAAAATTCTGAAACTTAAATAATTGAAGAAAAAGCGGTTGAGCTTACCATGCGATCCGCCAGAGTGGCAATAGATTGAGCACCCAAGTTATGCTTGTAGATGCCCTTTCCTTTACGGTCGCTCCTGCGGTTGTTGGAGTTGGTGGAAGAAGTTTCTTTCGTCTCTTCTTTATCCCAATGCGCACACAACTCCTTCCAGACCGTGCGTTCATCGACTTTGGGACCTTTTAATTTAAAAAAAAAAAGTTTAATAATTTTAAAAATAGTTTAATAAATTAAAAATTGTTAATAAATTAAAAACTACCTTGTTTACTTCCCACTTCTTCTTCCACTCGTACATCTGCTTCCCATAGTTGTCCATAACTTTATGGACAAAATGGTGATAGATAGAGAGCGTATCATCGGCATTCCAGTTGAATTCTTGCTGAAATAGTTTAAAAATAGTTTTTAAGCACAAAAATATAATAGTTTAAAAATTACAAAAATCGTCGTTTTAATAAATAAAAAATAGTTTAATAATTAAAAAAATAATTTAATAATTACAAAAATAAGTTTTAATAATATTTAAAATGTCTAATAAATATATAAATTAGTTTAATAATTACAAAAATAAGTTTTAATAATATTTAAAATGTCTAATAAATATAGAAAATAGTTTAATAATTACAAAAAATAGTTTTAATAATATAAAAAATATAATTTAAAAATTAGAATACTTACCGCAAACTGCTGAAACCACAGATGCTGCTTCTCGACAGGGAAGTGAGTGAAAGTCGGATGTCCGCTGTCGAGGGCCGAGTACATCATACGGTTGATCCATGCGCTGATCCCGTTCCCGGATCGGTTGAACCTAACAAAAAAATAAATTATTAATAAAAAAATAGTTTAAAAATTAAAAATAGTTTAAAAAATAAAAGTTTAAATTACCATGTTTGACCATGTCCATGTGGATACTCAGTGAGATAGGGAAGATGGTCACGACCGGGCTGTCGAACCAACTCCGCAACCCTCATCACTCCCAGAGGACCAGGTGCAGCAGCGGGACCAGGAGCGGGTGCAGCAGCGGGACCAGGAGCGGGTGCAGCAGCGGGAGAGGGAGCAGCAGGAGCGAGTAATGGAGAGGGAGATGTTTGGTATGAGCTGTGGGGCGAAACGGAATCCTGAACATGGCTGGAAGAACCCCGAGACTGGCTCCCCATACCACCCCGGCTACGACGCTGGCGAGGCCGGATCTGATCATCATTAGACCTGTAAATTAAAAAAAAACATATTTAAAAATTAGTTCTAATAATTTTAATTAAAAAAAACAGTTTTAATTAAAATAGTTTAAATTAAAATAAAAATTTTAAAAATGTTTAAAAATATAAAATATTTTATATAAAATAAAAAAAGTTTTAAATAATATAAATATTTTAATAAAAAAGTTTTATAATTTTAAAAATGTTAATAATTTATAAATCATTTAAAAAAAAGTTTTAATAAATAAAAAATAGTTTAAAAATTTTAAAAATGTTTAATAAATATAAATTTATAACATAAAATAAAAAATGTTTTTAATATTATATAAATGATTTTTAATCTTAAAAAAGTTTTATAGATTTTAAAAATGTTTAATAATTTATAAATCATTTTTAATTACAAAAAAAAGTTTTAATAAATAAAAAATAGTTTAAAAATTTTAAAAATGTTTAATAAATATATAAATTTATATTTTACATATAAAATACAAAAAAAATGTTTTTAAATATTATATAAATGATTTTTAATCTTAAAAAAAGTTTTATAGATTTTAAAAATGTTTAATAAATTTATAAATGAATTTAAAATGCAAAAATAGATTTTATATACAAAAAACGTTTTCATATATATATATATAATTTCAAATTCGATTTTTATAACCACAAAATTGATAAAAACTAAAAAAAAATTCAAATCAAGTGAAATACATAATCAAACTCCATTTTACACAAATCTACCATTCACCCTAACAAAATCTATAAATCTCATTCCAAAATCATCAAATCTACTTAAAAACCATACAAATCTAACCTAAAAGAGTGGGATAGGGTTCTTACATGATTATGGGGGAGGATTAGGGGAGAATCGCCGGAAAAACGGAGAGAGAACGGTGGAATCGCCGGAAATCGCCGGAATCGCGAGAGGAGATGTGCAGCGGCGCGGAGAGAAAGAGAGAAATGGGGAAGAAGATCGGGCTCGCCCTAATCTTATGAGGCGTCCGACGGAAAATATCCGTCGGAATTTCCTCGGAAATATTTTATACTTCCGTCGGAATTTCCTCGGAATTCTATGATTCAATTTTCCCGAAATATTTGGCGGCTTCGTTTACCCGGTTAGATGAAAATATTCCGACGAATCCAGTTTCCTCGGAATACCCTCGGTAATCTCCGAGGAAATTCTGAGGAACCAGGGTTTGGGGTTTTAAAACATCGATTATTTTCGCCGTATTTCATTTCTTATACAATTATAATGCATACCATTGAGGATTCTTTGTATAGATGATCATAAACCATGAAATAACACAATTTCAAAAATAATTCTAAGTATTCCCTTTACCGTTTATTAAAGTGTATAAGTGTTTCTCTTACGTTGTGTGGTTTTCGTTCATGCAATCGTAAAAGTGTTTGTTATTGGATAAAACACCAAAGTTCATAGTTCCAAACATCATAATCTGGTTATGACACTTAATGAAGGTTATATACGTGTTATTCAATCCGTAAAACGTTGTTTTCGATTTAAAACCCCCAGTTCCTCGGATTTTCCTCGGAATATACCGAGGAGATTCCGAGGAAATCCTTATGTTCGTCGGAATTTCCTCGGAATATACCGAGGAGATTCCGAGGAAAAAGAATCTATAATCAAATCCCCATCTCCTCGGAATTTCCTCGGTATTTTCCGAGGAAATTCCGACAAACATAAAGAGTTCCTCGGAATTTCCTCGGAATTTTCCGACAGAATTCCGAGGAACTTGGGGTTTTCAATCGAGAAGATCTATTCCGAGGAAATTCCGAGGAAAACCTATCTGTCCTCGGAATTTCCTCGAAATTTTCCTTTAAAAAAAAAAAAAAAAAAGGTCGAGGCTAGTCTTCTTCCGAGTCGTCATCACCAGATGAATCTGAATCTGGATCTTGGTGAAACTCTCCAATCACTGGTTCATCCTCTTCGTGAACGGCGGCTTCTTCTCCGAAGTCAGTTAAATCGACTACAAGGCCAACTCCACCTAAATCTTCTGCTGCACTTAAGTTGCCGGATGTGCTTGGTTGTAGTGGGTCTTCCAGCTCAGAACTTCCCTGAACTCGGCCTCTCGGGTTGAGTCTTGTAACAGTAACCCATGGATCATCTCTGTTCCTTACCCGGGGGTACTTGATATAACAAACCTGATCGGCCTGAGAAGCAAGAATGAAAGGATCATAATATTGCAGCTTCCGTCTTGAATTTACTGATGTAACACCAAATGCATCTGTTCTCACACCTCGATCTGGAGTGTTGTCGTGCCAGTCACAATAGAAAACAGTACAGCGCAATCCAACCATGCCCAAATACTTGATTTCCAAAATCTCATTTATGTGTCCGTAGTATACATCATCTCCTGATGCAGAACAAACACCAGCATCGTAAGTCGTACTCGAACGTCTCCTCTTCTGAGTTGTGAATGCATATCCTCGAGTACAAAATCTCGGATATGACTTCACAACAAAGTTTGGTCCAACGACCATCTCGCGTATCCAATCGTCAAATGTTTCACCTCTGGCCAAACCATCACTCACATAGGTAAACATCCATCCACCAAATTCTCTCTGCTTCATTTCTTCTAGTTCGTCCTCTGTGGCGTATCTATATTCTAACCGCTTTTCTGCCATGAAAATCCTTTCATATTGAAGAACATCTTCGCAGTTGGTGAGTAAATATGTTTGCAAATGACTGCGCTCCTGATCAGTAAGTCGACGGTCTTTTGGTTTTCCGCTAAGTCGTCCAACGTCTGTGAAAATGTCTGGAACCTTCCAATGATATGTTGCCCGTTCGCCTCTATCATCATGCCGAGCAGGTCTTCTGTTTTTGGTCTGAACTTCTGCTGGAAAGTAGTACTCGGCAAAGTTTGAAGTTTCTTCATTGATCATCTGTGCGACTATAGACCCTTCCACCCTACTTAAATTTTTCACCATCTTCTTCAAATGGAACATATACCGCTCATACAGATACATCCATCTATACTGCACAGGACCACCAAGTTCCAATTCTCTTACCAGGTGAATAACAAGATGCTCCATAACATCAAAAAATGAGGGAGGAAATATCTTCTCAAGGTTGCACTGAATCACAGCTATGTTAGTCTTCAAATTTTCAATACCTTCAAGAGTCACTGATCTTGTGCATAAATCGCGGAAGAAACCACTTATCCCTGCAATTGCTTCATGAACATTTCGTGGTAATAGTTCCTTGAAGGCAAACGGAAGGAGACGCTGCATCATTACATGGCAATCATGGCTTTTCAAGCCAGTAAACTTTCCTTCCTTTCTGTCGATACAGTTACGCAAATTAGATGCGTAACCGTCTGGAAATTCCACATCGTTTGAAATCCAATCAAAGAACGCATCCTTTCCCGCTGCATCAAGTCGGTATATGGGAAAAGGAGCCCTACCACTCTCATCAACATGAAGTTCTGAACGAGCACATATATCGACTAAATCCAGTCTTGACTTCAAATTATCCTTTGTTTTACCTTGAACATTAAGGATCGTGTTCATGAGATTGTCAAAAAAGTTCTTCTCGATATGCATGACATCTAAATTATGCCTTAGTAGATGATCCTCCCAGTATGGCAGATCCCAAAAAATACTTTTTTTGTGCCAGTTATGTAGGTTTCCAACACCATCTACCGGAAAATGCTCATGTCCACCGACGTCTGGCGTTCTTTCTGCACCAAAATCTCTAAGTTGTGTCTTCAAATCTTTCCCACGAATTTCCGGAGGTGGACTGTCAAACACCCTCTTGTTCTTCGTAAACAAATTCCTACTTCTACGATATGGATGATCTGGTGGTAGAAATCTCCTGTGACAGTCAAACCAACACGTTTTCCTTCCGTGTTTTAGTTGGAAAGCATCAGTGTTATCTTGACAATATGGACATGATAGCCTTCCATGCGTTGTCCATCCAGATAACATACCATATGCTGGAAAATCACTTATTGTCCACATTAGTACTGCCCGCATTTGAAAGTTTTCTTTATACGAAACATCGTATGTTTCAGCACCTTGAGTCCATAGTTGTTGCAACTCATATATTAGTGGCTGAAGAAACACATCAAGTGATCTCTTAGGATGCTCTGGTCCGGGAACGAGAATCGAGAGGAACAAAAACTCTCGTCGCAAGCACAAGTTTGGGGGTAGGTTGTATGGTGTAAGAATGACTGGCCATAGAGAATACTGTCTTCCACTCTTGCCAAACGGGCTGAAACCATCAGTACATAATCCAAGGTAGACATTTCTTCTCTCATACGCAAAGTCGGGATACTTTGATTGGAAATGCTTCCACGCTTTTGCATCTGAAGGATGTCTGATCTCACCATCTGTTGAGTGCTCCGCATGCCATCTCATTGGTTGCGCTGTGCGTTCAGACAGATACAGCCTCTGCAACCTTTCCGTCAAAGGCAAATACCACATCCTTTTATATGGTACTGGAATTCTTCCACTCGTATCTTTATAACGAGGCTTCCCACAAAATTTGCATGAAACCCGCTGTTCATCCGCCCTCCAATAAATCATGCAGTTGTCTCTGCATACATCTATTACCTGATACGATAAACCAAGACCAGCTACGAGTTTCTGAACCTCGTAGTATGAGCCAGGAGCTACATTATCTTCAGGTAGAATACCTTTTACATAATCAGCAATCGCATCCACACAGTCTTCAGCCAAATTATAATCCGTCTTAATGCCCATCAATCTTGTAGCAGATGATAAAGCTGAATGACCATCTCTGCAACCTTCGTACAATGGTTGCTTTCCAGCATCCAACATATCATAAAATCTCCTAGCTTCGGCATTGGGTAAATCTTCCCCTCTAAAATGATCATTTACCATCTGCTCAGTACCTACACCGTAATCTACATCCGTTCTAATTGGATCTTCTAATCTAACCGCTGGCTGAGGTTCGCTAGTACTACCAAGTTCATAATCAGTTTCTCCATGATGATACCAAATTTTGTAACTTCGTGTAAACCCACTCAAATATAAATGAGTCCAAACATCCCATTCTTTAATAACTTTTTTATTTTTACAATTAGAGCAAGGACATCTTAACATACCTGTTTTTGCTTCCGGTTGTCGGTGAACTAACCCCATGAATTCGGTTATACCTTGTTGGTATTCTTCCGTAAGCAATCTCGTGTTCGGATCCAAATGAGGTCGATCGATCCAAGAACGAAAATAATTGGAAGAAGACATGTTTTTTATGAATCAAATTCGTGTGTAAAGAAAGTGAGAGGGAGGATGAAGATATGGTGTGAATGAAGAGGAAGAGGGGTGCTTGTATTTATAGGTGAAATCCTGCCGACGGTCCGAGGAAATTCCGACGGAATTCCGATGCAAACGGCTAGTTCGTCGGAATTTCCTCGGAATTTTTAAAATCCCCAACGGCTCTCCAACGGCTCTCTAACGTCTATAATATTTCCTCGGAATTCATCGGTTTTTTCCGAGGAATACTAGTTTCCTCGGTATTCCGTCGGAATATTCCGACGAAATGTGTTTTCCTCGGAATTCCGTCGGAATATTCCGACGGAATTCCGAGGAAGCAAAATTTTGTATTTCCTCGGAATTGCCTCGGAAATGCCTCGGTATATTCCGAGGAATTCATTTTCCGTCGGATCGTCCGTCAGAATACCGCTGTTTTCTTGTAGTGCCTATATGTGGAAGTTTGAAGTAAAGTTGTCATAACGACATAAACGATTCAATCATATCCGATAAGAATAAAGATAACATATGTATTATGCATATAGACACAACAGATATATCTTAATTGGATGAAAGTTTAAATGGGTATGACTTTAAACGGAGATCGATACCGTGTTTGAGCTCAAAAGAAGCTTGAGAAGCCAATCACTCCAAGTGAGAAACAAACGATTAATCATCACCATTAAGAATCTGATAATTTAAATCATTAAACTTCTTGTTAACTTTTAAATTGTGTTGGTGAATCCAGTAGAAAGGGCAAGGGAAAAGCTACACAATTCAAAGAATATAATCATTGAGACTAAGTTGACTTTACCTCACTGTAGATGAAGTTTATCTGATATCTCACCAACATGAAAATCTCATAACCATCAAACTACAAAAATTCCATTTTAGATTAACGTTTTAGATAATCTGTCTGATTGACTCTGTAATAATTTTACCCTTCACCTAAAGGTAAAAAAAAATTGAATTTATTTCATCTTCTTGACTACAAAACTAGTGAAAAGTATTTGAGACTCAAACGAGAGAGTTAGGCTAGACTCCCATTGTGGTCGTTTTTTTTTCATTTCCTATTTTAGTTCTACTGGATGATTCTAAAAATTAGATAACCACAAATATTTTAAGATAAATTTAATTTTAAAATATTTATACAATTTAATAACCATAAGATTTATTTATATTAATTATTTGAAATTTAGAAGAGGAGTAGAGGAATTGTTTCATCGCCCTATGTCCATGTTCAACCAGCCAGATTTGAAGTTATTTAAAGATAGGGAATAATTCATCTTTGTAGTTTCTAAATTTAGACTTGAGAGACCTATTCTTAAGCAAGGAGAAAAAGAATAATGGAAAGAGGATCTGATCGCTTAGCTTTAATCACATGAAAAAATTGGCAATATGGGTCGTGGCCAAGTTTGCAATTTGCCCTTTGGATCCGTGAATGTTTTTTTGTTGTCTTTATGTGAAAACAAGTTCTTAACGTCTGAAGCGTAAAAGCATTATTATTTTTGTGTAGATAAATAATAAAGAACTTTGATTCTAATTTTGTTAAGCTTCTGAGAATCACAAAGACACAACTTATTTTCCTCTGGATGGTTTGCTTATCCATTTACTTTAATATGATTTCTGAATCAAAATCTATGCGTTTTTAACCACACACTTATCATATTAGTTTGTATTATTATTGCATAATGAGGGTTCAAAGTTAGTAGAGTTTGCTACCATGTGAATTGTATAGTCAGAAACAAACTTGTCAAGATCATGTTTAGAAGTTTAGAAGTTTTTCGTTTTTTTTTAAGGCAAGTTTTATGATAAGATAAAAAAATACATGGAAAATCAGAAAATATAATGAAATGATGATTTCTGAACCGGACCGGTGATTTTGCATTGGTCCTGGATTTTACGCCTAGCCCAATCTATAACCTTGAGCTCTGTTTATCTTCAGTCTTATAGTTTTAATGGTTTCTCTAATTTATCTGGTCTAGGGTCTCCAGAACACTATTCTCTTATCGGGCATCCATACTGCTGAAACACGTCGCAGTTCATTGCATGTCTTATACAATAAATAAGACTTTTGTCTCTCCTTAAGGTGTCTACATCAGCAAGGAGGGAGGGACATTTTCTGACACGTGGCACGTTAATTATTTTCTGATTTCAAATGCTTTTGTTATTTCTAGCGGGCTGGGCCTATTGTTTTGTCTTTGTTTAAAAATAGATTTATTTTCGTTTGGGCTTCGTTTAATTTGTCTTTATATTACTGTTATACTAATTTTAACTAGGCTTTTAAGTTGTAGCCCGGTTTAACCATAATCTTTTTCATCTCTTAGAAACTGTAGGCCTACCGATTCCCTTTCACTTTCTCCTGCGATGTAACGATGTAGTTATGACCTTTAATCACGTTATCCCACTAAACTCACAACCACCCCTCTTCATTGCTTCTTTAATTACACATTTTAAAGCTTAATTTTGTGTATATCTACACCTTCTGAGAGCCCCCTGCAATTCCCTTACTTTCATAAAACCTATAAATATATCGCCCATGTTCTCTTTAATGGACGATAGTTGGCAATTTCTCAGTTTTATTTCTCTGATTTGAGTGAGGCGGCTACAAACAGTCAGTTCAGGCAAGATGCCTATGTGTTTCTCGGAAGCCAATAAAGTAATGAAAAGAGGTGAGCTGATGGGTATTGATATGCTTATGATGGTTCCTATTTTTATTTGCAGTATATCAATGTTATATTCTTTTTTTCTTCTCAGGATAGACAAATCCAGGAATCAATTAATGTGCAACTATTCAACACCTTAAAAAAATGAAGTATCTAGCTTAATGTTTTGTATTTCATATGAAGGAGCAACCCTTACTTCCGGTTTGGAGAAATCCATGTTTCTATTAGATTTACGGAGCAAACCGTGTTTGTTGAGGTCGCTGAAACCGATTCCAGTGGAGAGTTTTGGGTTTTGCAATTACTAACACCTTATGGTATTGGCCAACACCAACACAGATTTTTTTTTCCAGGTCTGATTTTATTTCCATCCTTTTCAAGTATTACCTATATTAATTTCACTGTTTCTCTCACACATTCTTTCTCTACCATTGTTTCCACTGTTTCTTTTAGACAATTTGTGGGAAAATAAAAGGCATCAAAACCACCTTTAATAATGAGAACCAGACTGTTCAAACTTATAATGGTTTACCAATTAAATTTTGTGGGAACCGAAATTCGCACTGTCGATTTCCGTTTAAATAAAGAAACTAAGAAAACCCTAATTTCCCAGAGGACCTGGATATCTGCTAATTATCACACGTCAAGCAATCAGAACACGAGAATAACAAAGATAAGAATAAGAAATCGAAAAAAGAGAGCAAAGTAGATCTTATTCTGAATCTGTGTATGAGCGTTTACAACAAGGTATAAGCCTGGGCTCGAGAGCTGTCGGCGAGATTCCTAGTTCTAGCAACCCTAAGACGGCTAAACCTAATTGAGTCGCAGCTCGAAATAACAAAAACGGAAAATTGCCTAAATTGCTCTAAGTGCTAAGTTTGCTCTGAAAAAGTTCTTTTTATGCTCCTCGCCTAGGACTCCTTATATACTAGCTCCAAGGTTGGTTTACGCTTTTACTCTTCTGCCCTTAAGCCGTCATAGCATAAAAATGGAGATATTCCGTTTTTCCCGATCTTCACAATTATCTTCAAAACTTCCGTATTTATCCGCGAAAACTTGACATTTATCCTTCATTATGGACCAAGCGTAAACCGTGTTGCGGCTTACGGGCCTTTGGTTAAGAAATCGTAGGATGGACCTCGAGTCGTGTCTTAGGTCCCTATGGGCCGTCTTCCGACTCGACACGTTTATTACGATTTCTTTCGATAAAGAACGAACTTTCCGCGGTTTTTAATCCGCAAAGTTTGATCGATGATTTAGAATAGCGGAAAACATAGACTGAACTCGCTACGGTCATCGGGAGATAGCATTTGAAGGTTTGGACTAATATCGTATCGATGTTCGGAAGAGCCCGGTCGCTACGCAACGACCGAACTGTGGCTTGAGTTCGGTCGCCACGTAGCTACCGAGCGGGACGAGCGCTCGTCGCTACGTAGTGACCGAGCTTGGTCACTACATAACGACCGAGCGGAACGGACGCTCGGTCGCTACGTGACTCGGTCGCTACGTGACTCGGTCGCTACGTAGCGACCGAGCTTGCCTCGGGCTCGGTCGCTACGTAGCGACCGAGTCTTGGCTCGAGCTCGGTCGCTACGTAGCGACCGAGCGGAACGGACGCTTGGTCGCTACGTAGCGACCGAGCTTTGGCTTGGACTTGGTTGCTACGTAGCGACCGGATAGCGTGCATGCGCGGTAGTTTTGCCATGATCGAGCTTGAGTTGTCTATTTCGAGCTTTCAAGGATAATTCTTCGTAAAAACTTCGTATTGATTATTTTTTACGAAAATTATATCTTTCTTTTTACTATCTTTTTCGGAAATACGATTTCCGAGGATTTTTCGGATTTTAATTCCGTCGTGACCGTTTTTGACCCCAACAAATTTCCAGGTTGAAAATCTCTGCTAAAAACAGTTCTTTGATTTAAGTTATGGTGTTTTACGTTACTTGGTTTTAACTGGTACCAACTCTGCAGAGCAACCACTGTGTGCGTAAGTGTGTTTGATATCATTGTTAGTCTGTTCCATGAGACATAAGTGCGTAGTGTTGTGGAGCCTAAGGTCTTTGTTGCAACGAACATAAAACCAAAATTAATATTCGTCTATTTCCAGTTATATTATCATAACAGCTTTCATGCTAACTTTACGCAGCATTGCAGGCCGCCTTTTCCTCAATGCAACCTCCGGAACACATTTCTACTTTTACCAAGAAAGTGTAACCAGCCAGAGCTTTCTACAAGACTAAGTATATTCAAACTAAAACTTTTGACAAAACTTGCTTCCTACTTGCGTACTTATACCAATACCCTGTACAACACAATTCTGCAAGGTTTTGTGGATCTGACATTGATAGCTCCTCCACTCCTTCCAAGTATGGCGGTGTACAGAAAATTGAGTTAGCAACAATTGTGGAGTTTATTGTCTGTGTCGTGAATTCACCACCTCAGGTATGTACTCTTAACTTAGTTAGACTGCATTTATTCGTCTCTGTTTTCTAAACTTATATGATGCATTCTATTTTTTTTTCATCTGTGGACGCAAAGGCGGTACGGTAGAATTCCACTGCACTGGCCAAGTCGATGACATTGAGAAAACTGACGGACCAATGCTTCATCATTAAAGCTTTGCTTACAAGGAGGTGGTGACTACCCTGGAAATGATATTCTGGATGCTGTGACTCTCACTATTAACCCTCTCATGTGATGGGGAGCAGTGGTTCACATAATACCACATGAAGTAACACTGCTCCAATTTTTGAAGGAAGCATGGCTGAGTCAGCAGTACTACCTGCCCAACCTGATGCATTTTTAGCACCCGAAAGGATACCACAGAGCCTGAGATCTCCAACCATAGAGATCCATGACAATATTAATATAGGTGAAGAACTAATTCCACACTGAACGTGCTAAGTTTGAGTCAATAATTTTTCTACATTATATAGATTGTCGTCTTTTTAGTTTGCTTGGTTATATACTTATATCATATATAAATACGTTGATCTCATTACTGTAGGAATTTTTTACGGCTCTAGCTATTACATATTCCTAAAATTGTTTAATTTTTTAATTTCCAATACTTGATTCATCATCATAAATTTTTGGAATAGTAGATGTAGCTTCTCTTTTGATTAAACAACAAATATAGGACACCTTACTATTTTAGTTGTATACAAAACCAGACGTGAGTTTGCATTAACTTAGGGCATCTCCAATGGTGTACTCACCATTGGAATCCTTAGGTATATTATATTATATTTTTTTTCTAAATAATTAAGGATTCTAATCAAATAATTATGTCCAATGGTGTTATTCATTAGGAATCCTTAAGAATAAAAAAATAATAAATTTGAAAATATTTTTAATTTTTAAAAAAAAATCAAAACATGTTAAATTGAAATATTTATTTATTAAATTGAAATATTTATTTAATACATGATTAAATATGAAATACAACAATTATTAGTTTTCATCACCAAATTTGTTCCAAATATTTTCGATCAAATCATTCTTCAATTGGTAATATGTTTCTGGTATCATTTTTAAACATAAGACTTTCAAAATTTAATCCGATTCAAAACCCTATTAAACTCCTATCGAATGATACCTCTATCGATTTGAAACCTTTATTACAAACGAAAGATACCCAAAATCGATTGAAACATAAATCGTGATGAAACCCGATTCGATTGAAAACCCTAATCCCCAATTCCGTAACCTAATTTGCGAAGAAAACCACATGAAACCCTATGTAAATCCAAAGAATCAGAGGAGAAAAATATAACAACCCGTCGATTCATCAACCCTACCCGGAGAGAGCGAATCGCCAATCGCAGAGACAAACTTTTTTTTTCTCCTCTCCACTACAAAGGACACGAACACGAAAAACCCTTCACGCGATAGACAAAACTCAACTGCCACGTCAACAAGGATTCACGCAAAAAAAATTTTAGGAAAGGATTGATCCTTAAGCAATATGAGTTTAATATTAATATTATATGGTTAATAGTGAAGGATTTGTACTTTAGGATTTATTAAAAACCCCTGTTGTACATGCTCTTACTTTTACTGACTCAGGTTGGCTATGTGGAGAAGATAATTATAAAAAGAGAAAGAAAATAATAATTAAATATTAATACACAATCAAAACATTTTAGTTTTGTTTCGAAAATAAAAATAACAAAATAAAACAAACAAAAATGATTATTTTATGACAATCATAATCTGAGCTTGGTGAAAAGCTTAGTTAAAAAATAATAAATTTAGACAAAATACTTAATAAAATAAATATGAAATCAATAAAAACTAATAAAAACTAAAAGAAGAGAAATTCATTTATAATATTGCTTAACATGTTTTATAAAATCCAAATCAATTAAAAAAATGAATCGCATGAAAAAAATGTTCATTTGGTAAGCAAAATCAAAGTTAAAGGAATTAACAAGAAAAAGGTTAATAACCATAGTTAAAGATTAATACATAATAAAATATATAATATAAAAAATAAACAATAATAAAAATAAAAATAAAATAAAATAAAAATAAAATAAAATATAACTCAAAGTATATAAATTTTCAGAATAAAATAAAAAATGCATAAGAACAAAAAAGTAGGAAATTTAAATTTTATATTGCTTTCATATTTCACAAATAAAAAATATTACAATGAACCACACTGAACTTTTTACTACTAAACATAAGTTAAAGAGAATTAAAAAGAAAATGGTGGAAACCAAAATAATATATACAATCAAAACAAAGATTTTTTATTAAATCCACCAAATTGATGGGGTTCAAGCTGCAGCTTTGGCCTTGACAAGGTATGCTCTGACTAATAGAACTACGATCCCATGAAAATCAAGCGGAATAGCTTACATTTTTCTATGATTTCATTTAATCATATTTCTTTTAGATTCAAATTAATTAACAGTAAAAAGTTGGCAAATCAAAATTGACAAAATATATGCAGAATTTAGATTTAGTAGGTTCTTACAATAATGATATTTCCCTAAGCCGCATAAAAATATTTCACATTCGAACAAACATACGAACCCGGCGCGTAGCGCCGGAATACTACTAGTTTTTTCTATAAGTAGGTTTACTAGATGGAAATAATATTATCTTCTCAAGTATTATGTAAGACAAATTCCGGAGCATGTACTCTCGAGCATGTACACCCAGGGGTGGACCCACCGTATGACTAGTGGGGTCACCTAACACCACAAAAAAATGATAATATGTTGCTTTTGTATATGTAATTGTCAAAAGTTAGGTAGCATAGTTGGTAAATTATGACTTCTGGCCCCATAAAAACATGGATTCGACTACCACCAAAAACCCTTTGAATCTTTTTGAACCCAATCAAATTTATTGATGGGTCCGCCCCTATGTACACTGGAGCATGTATTCCGGAGTGTGTACACTTGAGCATGTACACCGGAACGTGCACCGGAGCGTGTACTCTGGAATGTGTACACTTGAGCTTCTACAACATAGTTTGTACACTAGAGCATGTACACCAGAGTGTGTATACATGACTACATGAGCATGTGCACTCGAGCTTGTACACTCGAATCATGTACCCCAGAGCGTGTAGACTCGGACATGTACACCAGAGCATGTATACTATCATGTACCCCGGATCGTGTAGACTCGGACATGTACACCGGAGCATATACACTCGAGCATGTACACCGGAGTGTGTACACGGAGCATGTACACTCGAGTGTATAAACCGTAGCTTTGATTTAGGGACTCATTAGATTGTGTTTGCGATCAACTTTCAGTGACTTTCTGATCTCTGTTTATTTTTTATAAGTATTTCGATTGAAACCAAAGAAAGAAACCATTTTTGATTGTCTGTTTCTGAGTAATTAATGCATGTATTAGCCAACACATATGTGGGTTTCTTCTCTTTTCTCCTTCATCAGTTAGTATTACCCTTTTATTGCATCATTGTTAATTTCTATTATATTGTTGCTCTGGAGAAAGTCGATATTAAAGTTTTCCATTTGCAGATCAAATAGCATGAGCTTCCTGGGATATTAGTAATGGCGATAGGGCAGGTAGGTTCAACGCAAGGTGTAAGAGATAATTGAATCTTCCCATTTGCATGTGCTTTGTACTCAAAATGTCAATCTTCTCCGCTTTATCTATTTGCCTAGTTCTTGTGGTATGTGTAGAACCTAAATTATACACTAAGTATTTGATAGTAATCGGGAGTTTGATCTAGCACTACAAGAAAACAGCGGCATACTGAGGGAAAAAATCGTCGGTATGTCGTCGGAATACTGTTATTCCGACGACATACCGACGAAACAATCCCTCGGAAAAAACTCCTCAGAAATTCATTATTCCTCGGAAATCCCTCGGAAATTTCCGACGGAATTCCGAGGAAACTAATTTCCGAGGAAACTCCGAAGACAACCAGTTCGTCGGAAAAGTCCTCGGAATATACCGAGGGACGACTTCCTCGGAATATTTCGATGGATTTTCCGATGGTCCAATCCTCGGAAGTTCCGACGAAACGTTCCTCGGAATTTTCATCAGGAATTTCCGAGGAACGTGGCCGTCGGAAAATTCCGAGGAATCTTGCCCTCGGAAAATACCGAGGAACTGTCCCTCGGTATATTCCGACGACTTATTCCAAGGAAATGTTCGTCGGAAATTTCCGAGGGTGCATTTCCTCAGAATTTCGAAAAAAATTAATTTTTAAATTTTTTTTTTTTAAATTAAAGTTTTTGAAATTTAAATTCGAAAATATAAAATTAAAATTGAAAACATATTAGATAATATTCAAAGTTGTACAAATAAAAATAAAACATTCCGAGTTTTTGAAAAAAAAAAAACTACGGGTCTTGAATGTTCGGGAACACCTCGTTCGGGTACATCCTCTTCATCATCTCCATCATTTGCTCGTTCAGCCTCTTCTGTGTCTCATAGCCCGCCTGTTGAGCTGCCATCTGGGTCTCCAACGCAGATATGCGATCATCCTTGTCCTTCAACTGAGCCGTAAGTACTTCTGGATCAACATAGTGCGGTGGTGCAGAAGAAGGAGCAGCCGACCGGGAGCGACGACCCAAACCGACCAAACGTCTCTTCTTCTTTGGAACCGACTGAAATATTAAATAACCAAATTTAAATAATATAAAAATATGATAAAATAAAAATCAAGAAATAAATAAATTGAACTTAAAAAAAAAGAACTTACCGATTCAACTATTTCGTTGATTCGAACCCGGGACAAGTTGGTCGAAGCCGTCGAATCGTCATCATCGGTTTGAAGCTGAGACACTTCGTCTAGCACCTGAGTTTGGACCAGGCTGACCACGTCCCTCACAAAAGACCATCATCAATCTGGTCGGTCTTCTTGTTGGTATACGCCCTTTTCATTAGGGCGAGATCATCAACCGGCTCGCCCTCATTTTCTTCCGCCTTGAAAAAAACATAAATTAAAAACATTAGAAATTTGAAGAAATGCACAAAAAAATAAAATTCTGAAACTTAAATAATTGAAGAAAAAGCGGTTGAACTTACCATGCGATCCCCGAGAGTGGCAATAGATTGAGCACCCAAGTTATGCTTGTAGATGCCCTTCCCTTTACGGTCGCTCCTGCGGTTGTTGGAGTTGGTGGAAGAAGTTTCTTTCGTCTCTTCCTTATCCCAATGCGCACACAACACCTTCCAGACCGTGTCGTTCATTGACTTTGGGACCTTTTAATTAAAAAAAAAAGAAAATAGTTAAATAAATAAAAAATAGTTTAATAAATTAAAAAATTATTTAATAAATTAAAAACTACCTTGTTTATTTCCCACTTTTTCTTCCACTCGTACATTTGCTTCCCATAGTTGTCCATAACTTTATGGACGAAGTGGTGATAGATAGAGAGCGTATCATCGGAATTCCAGTTGAATTCTTGCTGAAAAAAAAACTGTTTAAATAAAAAATAGTTTAATAATTAAAAATAGTTTTCATAAATCTCAAAAATTGTTTAATAATTACAAAAAATAGTTTTAATAATATTTAAAATGTTTAATAAATATAGAAAATAGTTTAATAATTACAAAAAAAAGTTTTAATAAATAAAAAATATAAGTAAAAAATTAGAATACTTACCGCAAACTGACGAAACCACAGATGCTGCTTCTCGGTAGGGAAGTCAGTGAAAGTCGGATGTCCCTTGTCGAGGGCCGAGTACATCATACGGTTGATCCATGCGCTGATCCCGTTCCCGGATCGGTTGAACCTAATAAAAAGAATAAATTATTAATAATGAATCAAATTTTAATGAAAAAATAAAAAGTTTAATTACCATGTTTGACCCCGTCCATGTGGATACGGAGTGAGATAGGGAAGATGGTCACGACTAGGCTGTCGAACCAACTCCGCAACACTCATCACTCCCGGAGGACCTGGAGGAGCAGGAGCGGGTGCAGCAGCGGGAGCGGGTGCAGCAGCAGGAGCGGGAGCAGCAGGAGCGGGTAATGGAGAGGGAGATGTATGGTAGGAGTTGTGGGGCGAAACGGAATCCTGAATATGGCTGGACGAACCCCGAGACTGGCTCCCCATACCACCCCGGCTACGACGCTGTCGAGGCCGGGTCTGATAATCATTAGACCTGAAAATTAAAAAGAACATATTTAAAAATTAGTTCTAATAATTTTAATAAAAAAAACTGTTTAAGTAAAAAATAGTTTTAAAAAGAGTTTAAAAATAGTTTTTAATCACAAAATATAAATAGTTTAATAAGTACAAAAAAAAGTTTTAATAAATAAAAAATAGTTTAATAATTAAAAAATAGTTTTAGAAAATCCCAAAAATAGTTTAATAATTACAAAAAATAGTTTTAATAAATAAAAAATAGTTTAATAATTACAAAAATAGTTTTAATAATATTAAAAATGTTTAATAAATATATAAATTTATATTTTATATATAAAAATACATAAAACGTTTTATAACCACAAAAAATGATTTTAAATATTATATATATGATTTAATCACAAAAAAAGTTTTATAGATTTTAAAAATGTTTAATAAATATAAATGATTTTATAATGCAAAAAATAGATTTTATATACAAAAAACGTTTTCATATTATATATATATTACAAATTGGATTTTTATAACCACAAAATTAATAAAAACTAAAAAAAAAAAATCCAAAATCAAGTGAAATACTTAATCAAACTCGATTCTACACAATTCTACCATTCACCCTAACAAAAATCTATAAATCTCATTCCAAAATCATCAAATCTACTTAAAAACCATACAAATCTAACCTAAGAGAGTGGGATAGGGTTCATACATGAGGATTAGGGTGGAAATCGCGAGGGAGAAAGAGAGAGCGCCGGAAATCGCAAGGGAGAAGAGAGGAGTCGCCGGATATCGCAAGGGAGAGAAAGTGAGGCGGAGAGAAATGGGGAAGAAGATCTGGTTCGACCTAATAAAATGACGCGTCCGACGGAAACTATCCGTCGGAATTTCCTCGGAATTATTTAATATATCTGTCGGAATTTCCTCGGAAATCATTAATTCAATTTTCGCGAAATATTTGGCGGCTTGGTTTACCCGGTTAAATGAAAAAATCCCGAGGACCAGGTTTCCTCGGAAAACCCTCGAACTTTTAATCACAAAAAAAGTTTTATAAATTTTAAAAATGTTTAATAAATATATAAATGATTTTATAATGCAAAAATAGATTTATATACAAAAAACGTTTTCATATTATATATATAATTACAAATTAGATTTTTATAACCACAAAATTAATAAAAACTAAAAAAAAAAATCCAAATCAAGTGAAATACATAATCAACCTTGATTTCACACAATCTATTATCTACTTTCACCCTAACAAAAATCTATAAATCTCATTCCAAAATCATCAAATCTACTTAAAAACCATACAAATCTAACCTAAGAGAGTGGGATAGGTTTCATACATGAGGATTAGGGTGGAAATCGCGAGGGAGAAGAGAGAGAGCGACGGAAATCGCAAGGGAGAAGAGAGGAGTCGCCGGATATCGCAAGGAGAGAAAGTGAGGCGGAGAGAAATGGGGAAGAAGATCTGTTCGACCTAATAAAATGACGCGTCCGACGGAAACTATCCGTCGGAATTTCCTCGAATTATTTATATATCCGTCAAAATTTCCTCGGAAATCATTAATTCAATTTTCGCGAAATATTTGGCGGCTTGGTTTATCCGGTTAAATGAAAAAAATTCCGAGGAACCAGGTTTCCTCAGAAAACCCTCGGTAATTACCGAGGAAATTCTGAGGAACCAGGGTTTGGGGTTTCAAAACATCGATTTTTTTTTGCCGTTTTTCATTTCTTATACAATTATAATGTATATCATTGAGGATTCTTTGTATAGATGATCATAAACCATGAAATAACAAAATTTCAAAAATAATTGTAAGTATTCCCTTTATCGTTTATTAAAGTGTATAAGTGTTTCTCTTATGTGTGTGGTTTTCGTTCATGCAATCGTAAAAGTGTTTGTTATTGGGTAAAACACCAAAGTTTGACTTCATAATCTGGTTAAGACACTTAATGAAGGTTATATACGTGTTATTCAATCCGCAAAACGTTGTTTTCGGTTAAAAACCCCTAGTTCCTCGAATTCCCTCGGAATATTCCGAGGAAATTCCGAGGAAAATAATGAATTTCCGAGAGAGTGAGAGGGAGGATGAAGATATGGAGTGAATGAAGAGGAAGAGGGGTGCTTGTATTTATAGTCGAATTCCTGCCGACAGACCGAGGAAATTCTGACGGAATTCCGATGCCAACGGCTAGTTTGTCGGAATTTCCTCGGAATTTTTAAAATCCCCCAACGGTTCTCCAACGGCTCTCTAACGGCTATAATATTTCCTCGGAATTCATCGGTTTTTTCCGAGGAATACAGTTTTTTCTCGGTATTCCATAAGAATATTCCGACTGAATGATATTTTTTCGGAATTCCGTCGGTATATTCCGAGGAAACTAATTTTGTGTTTCCTCGGATATCCTCGGAAATTCCTCGGGATATTCCGAGGATTTTATTTTCCGTCGGAATGTCTGTCAGAATACCGCTATTTTCTTGTAGTGTAGGAAGACAAAAGATGTAGAAACAATATCTTTAGAACATAACGATGTTAACAGTTTCCAGTAGACAAAAATGGACTTTATTGATGAATAGGATCGAATACAATAAGTTGAACTAGATCGAATTACACAAGTGAGATCGGTAAAAGAAAGGATCTAAGAACATGATAAAACAAGGTCGATGTATGTGTGTAGCTCTCTCTAGGGTTTTCAACGTGTCTCCCTCCGTGTTCCTCATTCCTCCTTTATAGTAAGTCGACCCCGTGATGTTCGTAACGGCTCCGAGATCTTCGTCTCTTGTTCCGCGATCTCCGACGATCTCGACGACCCTTCTTCGAACTCATATTCTTGTTGTGGGCTTCGGCTTTTCAGGCCCATGCCTTTGATCGCGGCCCATTAGTATACGAACCAAAATTGGGTCCAATAGTATGGTTTTATCTAAAGAATCAATTGTATGAGTTTAATGTCTGGTATAGATTTTAGACTTTAGTGTATAATGTTCAAGGTTTAGTGTTTGGTTTAGGTTTATTTATTTAGGGTTTAGAGTTTAGGTTTGGAGTTAAGATATCCTTAAAGTGTCATTTTGATTTGGATATAGAATCTATTTTTTAAGGTGAGAGTTTTATTTAGGTTTTGGAGAGTAATTCGACAATAAAACTTAAGCCTAGCTAATTAATTAAATTATAACTTTAGCTTTGATTTTTGCTTTAGAAGCGGAAAGGTTTCAATGGTGCATGCTATGATATATAATTAAGTATACATTATGGTATTTATTTATGTGTCCTACGTTGTACAGTACACTATGAATTATGCTAGATGTATGCTCTGATTTAGTTTCAGTGTATATTAGGTGTACGTTCTGGTGTACGATCCGGTATACGTTGGTAACGCTCTTGTGTTCAATAGGTGTACGCTCCTGTGTATACTAGGTGTAAGCTCCTTCATTCATTAGGTCTAGGCTCCGATGTACATTGTGATATAGGGTATACGCTAGCGTACACTCCGGTGTACATTGGGTTTAGACCTTAAAGTTTTAGGCTTTAGTGCTTGATTTAGTATATAGGCATAAGGCTTAAGGTATAAAGTATATGAAATATGTTTAGTGTTTGGTTTAGAGTTTTAGTATATAGTTTAAGAGAACATACATCACAAACTTTCGCAACTTTTTCTTAAATCAATTTATTTTATCCACTCATTTAAATCTTTAACTCTCAGTTACTATTATATAACAAAAAAACAAGTGTTAATGGAAGAGGAGATGCATCGATAAATAGATCTCAGGTTTTGAGTTTAGAGTTTAAAGTTTTGGTTCAGCGTTTTTAAGTTAGGGTTTTAGGGTTTTTAGTTTAAGGCT
>NW_026016690.1:40000-42500 GCF_020379485.1 Brassica napus | reverse complement strand
ACCCATTTGTATCCCACTGGTTTGACATCTCTTGGTGTCAATGTTATAGGGCCAAAAACGCCTCTCTTTCTCAATGATTGTAACTCCACGTTAATAGCTTCTTTCCATTTGATCCAATCTGATCTTAGCATGCATTCTTGTATGGACGTGGGTTCTAGATCCTCATCTTTATCCATGATCTCAAGTGCTACCTTGTATGCAAATAAATCATCAACGTTGATATCTTTTCTGTTCCATTGTTTTCCAGACATTACATGGTCTATAGAGATCTCTTGGTTGTCCGGCTCTTCTGTCCCGTGAAGCCCAGCGTCCCGGACCTCACTTTGAGGAACGGCCGGATCATCGGGTGTGGCCGGTACGCATGGCTCGACCGTCCTGGTCGGCTCGACCGGTCCATCAATGTCCTGGACGGTTTCTTTGATGCTCTCGGATCCAGCACCTCTCTTGGACTTCCGAGGCTGTTTGTCTTTGGAACCAATTGGTCTACCACGTTTTAAACGTTGCTTAGACTCTGTAGCCACTTGACATTGTCCATCTTGGACGTTCAATCTTATGGGTGCATTACAAGCCGGGTTGTGTGACATTGTTACTCTATTTGGGTCAGCAAATGTATCTGGCAACTTGTTAGCTAGCTCTTGTAGATGTATTATCTTTGGACTTCTAGATCACACTCTCTAGTCCGAGGATCTTGCCAAGATATTGATGGTCTAAACCATTCTAAATCTTTTGAAATCAACCGGCTGTTATCTCCCCCTAAGGACGGATATTTGGACTCATCAAACTGTGAGTCTTCGTATCTGGCCTTAAACAAATCACCGGTTGTTGGCTCAAGATACTTTATGATACTTGGGGAGTCATATCCTACGTATATTCCCATCCTCCTTTGTGGTCCCATCTTAGTTCTCTGTGGTGGAGCAATTGGAACGTAGACGGCACATCCGAATGTCTTGATGTGGGACACGTCTGGCTCTTGACCCGTGAGTAGTTGGGATGGTGAATATATATGTTCACTAGATGGCCTGATGCGAATCAGTTCCGTTGCATGTAAAACCGCATGTCCCCATGCTGATACCGGAAGTTGAGACTTCATAAGCAGTGGCCGGGCTATCAGCTGGATCCGTTTAATGAATGATTCGGCCAAGCCGTTCTGTGTATGGACATGTGCCAGGGAGTGCTCTACTCTTACCCCCATGGACATACAGTATTCATTAAACGCTTGGGACGTGAATTCACCAGCATTGTCTAGACGTATAGTCTTAAGAGGGAAATCTGGAAAGTGTGCTCTCAGCCTTATCATTTGGGCAAGCAGCCGTGCAAAGGCTAGGTTCCTAGTGGATAGTAGGCAGACATGTGACCATCTGGTCGATGCATCAATGAGGACCATGAAGTATCTAAACGTCCCACAAGGTGGGTGTATTGGTCCACATATGTCTCCTTGAATCCTTTCCAGAAAGTTTAAGGTTTCTTTGTGAACCTTAGCTGGTGATGGCCTGATTATGAGTTTCCCTTGTGCACATGCTGCACATGTGAGATTTCGTGGGATAACTCCTTTGAATGTGTGCCCTTGTGAATTCATCATCAGTTTTCGCATCATTCCTGTTCCGGGATGGCCAAGCCGGTTATGCCATAAAGTGAATAGTTCGGAGGCATTTGCCTCGATCATACTGATCCTTGCATAGTACAGACCAGTGGTCATTGCGGGCATTGTCTCTAGGATCTTTTTATTGCCTTTGGTGATCAAGGTTATGTTAAGGAATTCTTTGTTTCCTTCTTCCCATGTTTCAAGGTGAAAACCGTTTAACCTTATGTCCTTGAAGCTCAATAAGCTTCTTCTAGAGCTTGGGGAATACAAGGCGGTTTTGATCTCTAGGTGAGTGCCCTTAGGCATCATCACATAGGCTTGGCCGTGACCTTCAATCAGGCTAGCCTCACCCGCAATGGTGTGTACCTTTGCACTTTTCATTATGAGATTTATAAAGTACCTTTTGTCTCTAAGTATTGTGTGACTTGTGCCACTATCCACCACAAGTACACTCATCTCATCATTCATTCTATAAAATAAACTTTAGAGACTTCATAAGATGTTTAAAACTCTTCTTATTAAAATTCCATTACATAAAATAAAAACACCAAATCAAAACATAAAGCAATAAGACAATGTGATTCGAAAACTAGTCCTTGAGACAATCGGATGTCTCATAATCCATTAGGTCATCTTGGTTGTCCTTGTCGGATTCATTGTCAGCATCATACCCATATCCCTTGTCCTCATGGACGTTTTCTTGGATCATGTTTGCCTCCGGGTTCTTGTTCTTGATGCTCTCTTGGTAGAGGTCGCACAAGTGTTTCGGAGTTCTACAATTCTTTGCCCAATGATTGTCACTGCCGCATCTATGGCATAGAGACTTGTTGGACGTGTAAGATGGTTTGGATATGCCACCTCGTCCGCGGCCGTAGCTGCCTCGACCCCGGCCGTAATTGGAACCACGACCACGGTTAT
>NW_026016690.1:0-5000 GCF_020379485.1 Brassica napus | reverse complement strand
TACCCCAGCCGGGTAAGCCATATGTTGTGTATACTGACGCATCGCGGGTAGGATTAGGGTGTGTGTAAATGCAAGAATACAGAGTCATTGCATACGCCTCAAGACAGTTGAAGAAGCACGAGGAGAACTACCCCACACACGATCTGGAGATGGCGGCCGTTGTTTTTGCATTAAAGATATGGCGCTCGTATCTTTATGGAGAAAGCGTTCAGGTATTTACGGATCACAAAAGCCTTAAATACTTGTTCACTCAGGCGGATCTGAATTTGCGACAAAGACGGTGGATGGAATTCATTGCGGACTACGACGTTCAGATTCAGTATCACCCAGGAAAAGCAAACGTGGTAGCGGATGCATTGAGTCGACGAAGAGCTGTAGTAGACTCAGAGCGAGATTTGGAGAAGTTATCAGACGAATTCAAGAAGGTAACTTTAGCTGCACTGGAAGGAGAATCTAGTGAACCATTGGGAATGCAAGCCGTGAACCAAGCCAGTTTGATACAACGTATTCGAGGAGCGCAGCGGCAAGACGAGAACCTGTAGATCATCATGGAGCAGCTACGAGAGCAAGGAGGGCCAAATGCTAGTGGATATCAGATGGCAGAAGACGGAACATTGCTACTCAACGGAAGAATCACTGTGCCAAAGGAGGGAGGATTCAAGGAGGAAATTCTCAAGCTAACGCATCAGTCACTTTTGAGTATACATCCTGGAAGCACCAAGATGTATAGAGATATGAGGAGATATTACCATTGGCCAGGAATGAAGAAGTCAGTAGCAAGATGGGTAGCGCAGTGTCAAGTTTGCCAGCAAATCAAAGCCGAACACCAAGTGCCAGGAGGGTTACTTCAAAGCTTACCTATTCCCGAGTGGAAGTGGGATTCAGTGTCCATGGATCTAATCACAGGATTACCAGTGGCCAGAGGAAGATCAAACAATGCAATTTGGGTTATCATGGATCGGCTGACAAAGGAGCACATTGTTAGCAATCAGAGACACAGACAAGACGGAGACAATGGCGGAACTTTACATCAATCAGATTGTGAAGCTACACGGAGTACCAGCAAACATTGTCTCAGATCGAGATCCAAGATTTACAGCAGCATTCTGGAGAGCATTGCAAGGAGCGTTGGGTACGGAGTTGCACATCAGTACTGCATTTCACCCAGAAACGGACGGGCAGACGGAGAGGACCATCCGGACAATAGAGGATATGCTACGTTTGTGTATTCTCGATTGGTCAGGTACGTGGGAGAACTATCTACCTTTGATAGAATTTTCCTACAACAATAGTTTCCACGCCAGCATTGCAATGTCACCATACGAGGCATTGTACGGAAGACCCTGTCGAACACCTCTATGTTGGACGGAAGTTGGAGAACGAAGATTATTCGGACCAGGAGTCATTGAAAAAACGTTGGAGAAGCTGCAAGTCATCCGAGTAAACATGAAGAAGGCACATGATCGACTGAAGAAGTACGCGGATCAAAGAAGGCGAGAAGTAGTATTTGCAGTTGGAGATATGGTCTATCTCAAGGTATCAGCTCAGAAAGGAAAGGATCGTTTCGGCAAAGTCGGGAAGTTAGAGGTTCGTTTCATTGGTCCATACCGGATCATTGGAAGAGTAGGAGAAGTAGCTAACAGGCTAGAGCTGCCAGAAGACATGAATTTACACCCTGTATTTCATGTATCTATGCTGAGAAGGCACATTCGAGATCCTGATTCTATCGAGCCTGAGAGAATCCCAGAGCTTAGGACAAATCTCACATATCCAGAAGGGCTGATACGCATCGGGGAACGACGTTTGAAGAAGCTGAAGAATAGGGAGATTCCTCAAATCCAAGTCTTTTGGGGAAGACAAAACCGCTGGTGATAACATGGGAAGATGAAGACAGATTTCGTCAGAACTATCCATAGTTCTTCGAAGATGAAGCGGCGACGTCATCAGCACCTTAGAATTCGGGGACGAATTCTAATGAGTGGGGGAGAATGTAATGACCCTGCTCATAAGTAGAAAAGTCAAAGACCTTGACCTTAGTCGTGGTCGAAACGAGGAACGGTCATGGTCGAAAGACAGTTTTCTGCCAGTACGAGAAAATCGATAAAAACCGAGCAAGAGGAGATCGACGTTTTGAAACCGAAGAAGGAGAAGCATTGTCTAAGTAAATCAAGAAATGAGTTTTCTCATTTGAAGAAGAGATTTAGAAGTTGTTGACATGGCGAAGAAAGTGAAGACGCGATGACATGGCGACCACCGATTGGATTCGGAGGAGTGACGGAGCGATACGCGTGGCAAACTCTCATTGGCTGGAAGAAGACTTGGCGACCAAGTTACGAAGCTTCTAGAAGACGAGACTTGGCGACCAAGCAACGGTAAAACTTGGGGAGAAAGGTAAAAACCTTCCGGAAGCAAGGTTACTTGCCGCGGAAGTTTCCTAGTGGGACATGTGTCCATTTTTCCTCATGCATATGTGCCATTTGTCCAGCCCAGCCTCAGTCCTCCATTTCTATAAATACCAGACCCCTCCCTTTCATTTTCTCATTCAAAACCGTGAGAGCTTACCTTAGAGAGAGAGTGGTGAGTTAGAGAGAGAGAACCGAGAAAAAGAGTGTTTTCGGGTAGTTTTTAGTTAGCGTTTTTGGGGAGATAGCTAGGGGTGATGGATAGTCTTTGTTGCCAGTAGCCAAGTTGGGTTTCCTGTGTGTTTCTTGTGTGTGTGTTTGTATGCAGGTACAAGCTTGACCAACGGGTCTTAAACGGAGACTCGGAGCATAGTTAATCGATTTTCTGCAGGGCCCCGGGGAAAGTGTGTGCTGCTGCATACATGTTGTGTGATTGATTGTTTGTTTGTTTAGTTGTCACTCGCTTAGTTATTAGTTTTAGTCTAGACTTAGGTGCATCGAGGTTTGAGGTTAAGCTCCCTCATGCTAAGTAGTGTTTTGTGTGTGTGTTGTCTAGACTAGGGCGAGTGATTGTTATGCTTTGAGTCTAGATGTGCGTGGAGGTTAGAGGTGGAGCTCCCTCACGCTTGTTGCTTGTTTGTGTGGCATCTAGTCTAAAGCATAGGCCATCTCGGGGTTAGATTAGGGAAAGCCTAATTCTCCGAAGGTGTTCGAGACCATGGAGTTAGATTGGGCGATACCCAATTCTCTAGTGGTGGAGTGACCTACTCTCCATGGCTTGTCACGTGAAGTGGGTCGCGCCCATGGACAAGCGCTGCATGACGATGCGGCCCGGGTTAGATTGGGAGAAGCTTAATTCCCGGAGATGATGTTTCCGACCATGTGACTGTTTGTGTTTGTGATCGGGAGTGTTCAGTATGGAGATGTGTTAGGGCTCCGATGTGTTGGGATCCCAGGATGTGTGTCATCCGAATTTTTGTTTGTGTAGATCGAGTCTAGGATCGAGTCTAGCTTTCTTTTTGTGTAGTTAGGCCTCGGTGGTGAGACCATTTGTTTGTTTAGTAATTGCTTGTTTGCTTGCTTGCTTGCTTGTGTGTTTGTTGCTTCTGCTGTGTTATTAACTAACCAATTGTTGATTGTGTTTGGGGCATGGGCTGAAGGGGATCGTTGTTGTTTATTTTTGGAAACTCACTGAGTAATTCCGATTACTCATCCCCTCTTCTACTATGCAGGTAACCCGTAGGTAGGAAGCTTAGGACGCAGCGGAACGGGAAGCGGCCGGTGTAGATTGGAAGTGGCATAAGCATAAGCGGACTATCTTTTGGAATGTATAATTACTTTCTTTTCATTTTGGCACTAGGCCGTGAGCTCAAACTCTGATATTTTGTATTGTAATGTTTTGTAAAACGCTTGCTACCTATTATTATAAAATGTATGTTTTATATTCGTAGTTGTGTGTTTAATGATACTAGACCTTGTCCGGTCGACACAACTCGATGATTGTGGTACGGGTTGTGAAGCCTTAGCCATGACATCGAGGTCATAGCAAACTGGAAAGGATTGGTCGAGAGTCTTGACTTGTTCTTGATTCTTGGTCGAACCGGTACGGTGAGCTATACTTGTGGCGCTCCCGGACGTACCGGGTTAGTCCGGCCTGGTACGGTCCGGGGGTGTTACAGGAAGGGTCAGCGTGCTGAGTCCAAGGCCCCATGTGCTGATATGTGTACTGGATGGACATCCACGGACATCCTGTTTGTGCTGACGTACACACGGACACACACGGAAAGTCACGAACGTCCTGTGTGTGCTGGCCGACACCCACGGACGTCGTGGGTGTACTGAACAGACAGCCCACGTGGGCAAAAATCACCCAAACAGTCCACGAGAAGGGTCAGCGTGCTGTGTCTAGGGACCAACGTGCTATATGTGTACTGATGGACAGCCACAGACGTCCTGTGTGTGATGACGGACACACACAGACACACAGCGGGACGAGCGCCTCGGTCACTACGTAGCGACCGAGCTTGGTTCAGGTTTGGTTGCTGCATAGCGATCGGACGGCGTGTATGCGTGGTAACCGAGCTTGGTTTGTTCGGTTTGAATCCCAAGGATACTTTCTTCGTAAAAACTTCGTATTGGTTATTTTTACGAAAATTACTTCTCTCCTTTTACTATCTCTTTTGGAAATACGATCTCCGAGGATTTTCGGGTGGTAATTCCGTCGTAACCGTTTTTGACCCCAACAGTTAGCCCCCCCAGCCCGTTAGGATCAGGCATCATAGGATCCTAGCGTGCGGTTAGGCATGTTTGGCAAGTTAGGCGTGATGGATGGAATTAATATCCGAAAGTCCGAGCTGAATAGTAAATCCTCATGTCTATAAGAAGGGAGGTAACTTGTTCCATAATTTTTTCATTTCATTACCCTTCTCAAAGTTTAAGAGTGAAAAAGATTCTTTCAACTTCTATCTCTATCATTGAGACTTTTTCTTTCTCTTTGTCAAGAAGTCTCAAGGGATTTCGGCAAACGCTCGGCCTACGCGGCCTACTATCGCTTCAATCGCGGAACGTTCGTCACATAGACGCCGCTCGGTTTTTCGA
>NW_026016689.1:0-26053 GCF_020379485.1 Brassica napus | reverse complement strand
AGTCCATCCCCCATACTTCTATCCTTCTTTTGTTTTGTTTTATCTTTCATCATATAGTTTCTAGCTTTGTCCATTCATTATAAAAACTCATAAAAGTCATATTGTGCTTCTGTTCTTCATTGATCATATTGTTGTCCTCCTTCCTGTTCCTTTATTTTGATTCATAAAAGACTCATAAATAGCATCCTTTTGTTTCAGGAACCAGATCGCCAACTCCCCAGCCCCCACATCGGACGTCGGCCTTCCCATAGCTCCTGGACCGTGCCGGCCTGTCCATCCGAGTTCCCGATCCGCGATGGAAAAAAACTAGGTGTGCCGTCGGACTACAGACTATTTTCCGCGTCCTGTATGACAAGAACGTAGTTGTGGCTGTCCATCAGTACACATATCAGCGTGTGCCAAATGGACGCAGGGACTCAGGACACGGGGGCTGCCCGTTCCTGTGGACTGTTCGGGTGATTTGGCCCATGAGGGGGCTGTCTGTTGAGTACACACAGGACGTCTGTGGTGTCCGCCCAGCAAACATAGGACATCCGTGGCTGTTCGTGTGTGTCCATCAGCACACAGAGGACGTCTGTGGCTGTCCATCAGTACACATATCAGCACGTGGTCCTTGGACTCAGCAACGCTGGCCCTTCCCGTGGACTGTTCGGGTGATTTTGGCCCACGTGGGATGTCTGTTCAGTACACACAGGACGTCCATGGGGTGTCCTCCAGCACAACAGGACGTTGTGGCTGTCCTGTGTGTCTGTCAGCACACACACAGGACAGGTCGTGGCTGTCCATCAGTACACTATCAGAACGCTGGTCCTTCCCGTGGACTGTTCGGGTATGTTTGGCCCACGTGGGCTGTATCTTCAGTACGTCAGGACGTCCGGGGTGATCCGTCATGCACACACAGGACGTCTGTGGCTGTTCGTGTGTGTCCGTCAGTACACACAGGACGTCTGTGGCTGTTCATCAGTACACATATCAGCACGTTGGTCCTTGGACACAGCACGCTGACCCTTCCCGTGGCTCGTTCGGGTGATTTTGGCCATGTGGGCTGTCTGTTCAGTACACACAGGACGTCCGTGGGTGTCCTCCAGGACCACAGGACGTCCGTGGGTGTCCTCTAGGACACAGGACATCTGTGGCTATCCGTGTGTGTCCGTGTGTGTCCGTCAGCACACACAAGACGTATGTGGCTGTCCATCATACACATATCAGCATGTTGGTCCTGGACTCAGCACGCTGGCCCTTCCTGTGGACTTTCAGGTGATTTTGGCCCACGAGGGCTGTCTGTTAGTACACACAAGACGTCTGTGGGTGTCCGCCAGCAAACATAGGACATCAGTGGCTTGTTTCGTGTGTGTCCGTCAGCACACACAGGACGTATGTGGCTGTCCATCAGTACACATATCAGCACGCTGGTCCTTGGACTCAGCACGCTGGCCCTTCCCGTGGACTGTTCGGGGGATTTTGGCCCACGTGGGCTGTATGTTCAGTACGCACAGGACGTCCGTGGGTGTCCGTCAGCACACACAGGACGTCCGTGTGTGTCCGTCAGCACAGACAGGATGTCCGTGGCTGTCATCAATACACATATCAGCACGTGGTCCTTGGACTCAGCACGCTGACCCTTCTCGTGGCTGTTCGGG
Organism: Brassica napus; assembly: GCF_020379485.1. Taxonomy (NCBI): domain Eukaryota; kingdom Viridiplantae; phylum Streptophyta; class Magnoliopsida; order Brassicales; family Brassicaceae; genus Brassica; species Brassica napus. Next base: position 24,413 of record NW_026016689.1, on the reverse strand, counting down.
TGATTTTGGCCCACGTGGGCTGTCTGTTCAGTACACACAGGACGTCCGTGGTGTCCTCCGGACACAGGACGTCCGTGGGTGTCCTCTAGCACAACACAGGACAATCTGTGGCTATCCGTGTGTGTCCGTGTGTGTCCGTCAGCACACACAGACGATGTGGCTGTCCATCAGTACACATATCAGCACGTTGTCCTGGGACTCAGCACGCTGGCCCTTCCTGTGGACTGTTCAGGGGATTTTGGCCCACAGGGCTGTCTGTTGAGTACACACAGACGTCTGTGGGTGTCCGCCAGCAACATAGGACATCATGGCTGTCCGTGTGTGTCCGTCAGCACACAGAGGATGTATGTGGCTGTCCATCAGTCACATATCAGCACGCTGGTCCTTGGACTCAGCAACGCTGGCCCTTCCCGTGGACTGTCGGGGGATTTTGGCCCACGTGGGCTGTCTGTTCAGTACACACAGGACGTCCGTGTGTGTCCGTCAGCACACACAGGACGTCTGTGTGTGTCCGTCAGCACAGACAGGACGTCCGTGGCTGTTCATCAATACACTATCAGCACGTTGGTCCTTGGACTCAGCACGCTGACCCTTCTCGTGGACTGTTCGGATGATTTTGGCCCACGTGGGCTGTCTGTTCAGTACACACAGGACGTCCGTGGGTGTCCGCCAGCACACACAGGACGTCCGTGGCTATCCGTGTGTGTCCGTCAGCACACACGACGTCTGTGGCGTTCCATCAGTTCACATATCATACGTTGGTCCTAGGACTCAGCACGCTGGCCTTCCCGTGGACTGTTCGGGTGATGTTTTTTTGGCCCACGTGGGATGTCTGTTCAGTACACACAGGACGTCCATGGGTGTCCGCCAGCACAAACAGGACGTTCGTGGCTGTCCGTGTGTGTCTGTCAGCACCACAGGACGTTCGTGGCTGTCCATCAGTACACATATCAGAACGCTGGTCCTTCCCGTGGACTGTTCGGGTTATTTGTGGCCACGTGGGCTGTATCTCAGTACGTACAGGACATCCGGTGTATCCGTCTGCACACACAGGACGTCCGTGGCTGTTCGTGTGTGTCCGTCCGTACACACAGACGTCTGGGCGTGTCATCATCAGTACACATATCAGCACGTTGGTCCTTGGACACAGCACGCTGAAACTTCTCGTGGCTCGTTCGGGTTATTTTGGCCCATGTGGGCTGTCTGTTCAGTACACACAGGACGTCCGTCGGTGTCCTCCAGGACGCACAGGACGTCCGTGGGTGTCCTCTAGGACACAAGGACATCTGTGGCTATCCGTGTGGTGGGTCCGGCTTGTCCGTCATCACACCAAGATGATGAGGCCATCCAAGTAGAGGTTCCCATAGTTAGGCGCGGTCCGACTACCCGGAGTGGAACCAGGGCCTTGCGAGAAGGTTTCACCAAAGCTGTCCAGCATATCCTTGATCAAGATGGACAGACTGACCAGGACCAGCTGCTGATTGAGAAGATGGTCCAGTTGAAGATTCAAGATCAAGCCGGCCCAAAGGAGGTTCAGGACGCGGCCGACCCGATCCAGTTCAGACTCAACCAAGCCGGACTTCTCATCTCCACATCCGAGCTTGGTCCAGACTCAGTTTCCATTTCATCCACTCCAACTCTTTCCGGTTCTGAGATCTAGCCGACCACCAAGGGGAGTAGCATGTGTTGTACTCTTTTTCCTCACCAGGTTTTGTCCCATTGGGTTTTCTTGGTAAGGTTTTAATGAGGCAACATGCAAGCATGCTATTAGCCTTGGTCTAAGCCTTCTCAAACCGACAACCAGATGTCTGGTTTATTTTAATTTATTTGGTTAAGACTTTGGGCTAATGTTTCAGCCTCATTTTCGGCCAGCTTGTTTAAGGCCTTTTATCTTTGAGTCTCATAAGGGGTAAACCCTATATAACTCCATGAAGTTGGCGATTTTTGCCTAAGTCTTTTATGAAATAATTTTGCCTTTGCAAACCTAAAACCCTAAGTCTTTTTCTGTGAGAAACAAGAGAGAGCAGCCGAATCTTATCAAGCTTCAAACCACCAAGCTTGTGGCGATTCTTCACCTCCATTCCATCCACCGATTTGCCTTGAGAGTGATACACATCCAGCAAGCCAAATCCCATAGCTATCCACCTCCATCCACTGTTCTTGTTGAGAGAGATACACATCCAGCAACAAGGATCCATCCCCCATACTTCTATCCTTCTTTGTTTTGTTTTATCTTTCATCATATAGTTCTAGCTTTTTCCATTCATTATAAAAACTCATAAAAAGTCATATTTGCTTCTGTTCTTCATTGATCATATTGTTTTCTTCCTGTTCCTTATTTTGATTCATAAAAACTCATAAAAATAGCATCCTTTTGTTTCAGGAACCAGATCGGCCAACTCCCAGCCCATCGCGACCGTCTAGCCGTCCCATAGCCGTCCGTCCGTCCTGTCCAGTCCGAGTTCCCGAACCTCAGACTGTCCGTCCGTGCAGACTGTTTCCCGGCCTGTATCATTTTGGTATCAGAGCTCAAAGCTCCTACACCTTCGGTTGTATCCTATCCTTGCTACTTTTGTTATTTGGTTCATCATCTTGTCTTTCAAAATTTTTGTTCTTGCTGTTCTTGGCGAGTTCAACTTGTTTTCTTTTTCTGCATATCTTTTGATCCGATTTTATGCATCTTTCATTCAAGTAATATGTTTTTGGCATCAATCGATTTTCACTTTCCTTTTTGATCAGATTTTCCATTTAATTGCATTTAATTTTCTTGGCTTGCACTTCAAGTTTTTCCATTTTAAAAAAAAAAAAAGAAATATTGTTCTTTCCATTTTTTTAATTTTCGAAACTTAACTTTAAAAAAAAAAAAAGGAAGTTTTACATTCATTGATCATTGCATATATTCCCTTTCTCTTTGATCCTTGCAGATCACTCTTTCTTCTTCCTCTCTTGTCGCAGGAGACATGGGAGACCTAAATGGAGCACCTACACAAGCCGAGATCAATGCTCAGCTGATGGCTAACCATGCTGAACTCCAAGCCGCACTGGCTACTGTGACTGAGCAGCTGGCTCATATAGCAGGAAGGGACCGAGCTAATGTACCACGGCCAAGGAGGAGAAACCAACCCGTTCCAGAGGAACAACAGTCCCAATCCAGTGAGGACAACTCGGACACTGACCGTACCGAACCAGAAGAGCCGCGGCGTGAACGAGCCGGACGTGGGAACCGACGGGAGTATCGGGTCCAAGGCGATGCAAGCCCGGTCCGAAGGAGATTCCGAGACGATGAAGTAGCTTGGCAAGGAGGCAAGGATCTCAAACTTACTCCTCCAACCTTTGCTGGAAAGGTTGACCCGGACGCCTACATTGAATGGGAGAGGCGCATGGAGTACATCTTTGAGTACTACCGCTATACCGAGGCCAAGAAGATCGCCTTAGCCGCAGCCCAACTGACGGACAATGCCCTAACCTGGTGGGACAGGGAAGTAGCCGAGGTCGGCAGGGTCTATAGGATTGAGACTTGGGATGAGATGCGAGCTAAGCTCCGTGCAAGGTATATTCCCTCATACTATCAGCGGGACTTACTAAAACGTTTTCGCAAGTTGTCTCAGGGTACTAGGTCCGTAGAGGAGTACTTTGAGGAGTTTGAGGCTCTCAAGAACAAGCTCAGGACGCGCGAGACCGAAGAGGTTATGATGGCTCAGTTCTTGGAAGGCCTTCAAGACCGCATCGCTCGCAAGGTGGAGAGGCAGACCTACGTCAACTTCAATGATCTCCTCCACTATGCCATTCAGGCCGAGCAGCACATTAAAAGGAAGAACGCCTCTAGTGCCAGGAACAAGACGCCATGGGCTTCAACCGGGTCCAAGGGGGCTGAGAAGAACAAATCCATTGAAGTGGAAAACCGGTTCAAGAAGAGCCAAACCGACCAGTCCAAACCAGGTTCATCCGAACCAGGTAAGGGACAAACACAAGCTCAAAGAACTCGTGATATTACTTGTTTCAAATGTCAGGGGAAGGGGCACTACGCCGGGACTGTCCGAACAAGCGTGTCATGATCCTTAAGGCAGACGGCGAGTATGAGTCCCAAGACGAGGCCGATGTAGAGATGGCTGACTCAGGAGACGAGATAGTGGACTATGCTGAAACTGGTGAGCTACTGGTGGTCAGACGAGCTCTCAGTGCTCTCTTTGATCCAGAAACCGTCCAACGAGAGAACATCTTCCATACTAGATGTAGCGTGGAAGGCAAGGTATGTAGTCTAATTATTGATGGTGGCTCTTGCACTAACGTGGCCAGCAGGTACCTTGTTGAAAGGTTAGGACTAGCAAAGTTGCCACACCCCAGGCCATACAAGCTCAAGTGGCTCAATGATGAGACGGAGCTTAAAATCTCGGAGCAAGTTGTTGTTTCCTTTTGTATTGGTAAGTACCAGGACCAGGTGAAGTGTGATGTGGTTCCTATGCAAGCCGGACATCTACTGTTAGGGAGGCCTTGGCAGTTTGACAAGGAGACTATTCACCATGGGAGGACTAACATCTACAGCTTTACCCACAACAACAAGAAGCACAGCCTGGCTCCTCTCAGTCCACAAGAGGTGTACGAGATGCAGAGGGCCATGGATCAGTCTGGATTGTTTAGTAAAACTAACCTTTACATCTCTTCTAGTAAATTGATTAAATCATTGCAGCAAGACACACAGGTGCTACTAATGGTTTTCAAGGAAGGTTGTTTTGCAGGTTTTGAGGCACCAGATTGTCCAGCTGAGATGCAAGGACTAATGGACCAGTACAAGGACGTGTTCCCTGAAGAGATACCAGCCGGCTTACCACCCCTCCGAGGCATCGAACATCAGATAGACTTTGTGCCAGGCGCCCCACTTCCAAACCGAGCCGCATACCGAGTCAATCCGGAGGAGGCTAAGGAGCTGGAGAGACAGGTCCAAGACCTCATGGACAAGGGGTACATTCGAGAGAGTCTCAGCCCATGTGCAGTACCCGTCCTATTGGTGCCTAAGAAGGATGGAACATGGCGTATGTGTGTTGATTGCCGAGCCATCAACAACATCACCATAAAATATCGGTACCCCATTCCTAGACTTGATGATATGTTAGATGAACTGAGTGGTTCCACCGTGTTTTCCAAGATTGATCTTAGGAGTGGCTATCACCAAGTTCGGATGAAGGAGGGAGACGAGTGGAAGACTGCTTTCAAGACCAAGCAAGGCTTGTATGAGTGGCTGGTGATGCCCTTTGGTCTTACCAACGCCCCTAGTACCTTCATGAGGCTTATGAACGAGGTTCTAAGGCCTTACATTGGTAAATTTGTGGTTGTCTATTTTGATGACATATTGATCTATAGTCAGTGCTTATCCGATCACATTAGTCATGTAGAACAGGTTTTGAAGGCTCTCAGGCAGGAAGGACTCTTTGCCAATCTCAAGAAGTGTGTATTTTGCACTGACCAGTTAATATTTTTAGGCTTTGTTGTGAGTTCACAGGGTTTGAAGGTCGATGAGGAGAAGATCAAGGCCATCCAAGACTGGCCCACACCGACCACTATTGGGCAAGTCCGAAGTTTCCATGGCCTAGCCAGCTTCTATAGGCGGTTTGTCAAGGACTTCAGCACCATTGCTGCACCCATGACCTCAGTGATCAAGAAGAATGTATCCTTTGTTTGGGGCCCTGCCCAAGAGGAGTCCTTCAACAAGCTTAAATATAGTTTAACTCATGCACCCGTTCTTACACTCCCTGATTTTAATAAAACTTTTGAGATTGAGTGTGATGCATCAGGTACAGGCATTGGAGCTGTCCTCACTCAAGGGGGCCGACCAGTGGCATTCTTTAGTGAGAAACTGAGTGGAGCTGCCCTCAACTACCCAACCTATGACAAAGAGCTATACGCTCTAGTAAGGTCCCTTGAAACTTGGCAGCATTACCTTTTGTCTAAGGAATTTGTTATTCATACAGATCATGAGACACTTAAGCACTTGAGGGGACAGACCACACTCAAGAAGAGGCACGCCAGATGGCTCGAGTTCGTGGAGACCTTTCCCTATGTGATCAAGTACAAGAAGGGCAAGGACAATGTGGTGGCCGATGCACTGTCCCGGAGACACACTCTCATTGTGACCATGGAGGCCAAGATCATGGGTTTCGAACATATTAAAGAATCTTATGCCACTGATCTTGATTTTAATGAAGTTTTCAGGAACACTGAGAAGGGGGCTTTTGGGCCATACTACCAGCATGAGGGGTTCCTGTTCAAGGGAAAGAGGCTGTGCATTCCCAAAGGAGCCATGAGGGAACTGCTGGTTCGGGAGGCCCATGGTGGCGGCCTCATGGGACACTTTGGTCGGGACAAGACCTTGAGTGTCCTAACTGAACATTTCTTTTGGCCAAACATGAAGAGGGATGTGGAGAGCATATGCGCCAAGTGCACTACTTGCCTCAAAACCAAGTCCAGGTCACATCCTTACGGTTTACAAATGCCATTACCGATTCCTAACCACCCTTGGGTAGACATTTCTATGGACTTTGTGCTGGGTTTACCCAAGATAAACCACAAGGATTCCATTTTTGTAGTGGTAGACAGGTTCTCCAAGATGGCCCATTTCATAGCCTGTAACACCACTAATGATGCCACTCAGACCGCCGACCTATTCTTCAAAGAAGTGGTCCGACTACATGGTGTTCCTCGAACCATTGTGTCTGACCGTGATACCAAGTTCCTCAGCCATTTCTGGAGGACACTATGGGGCAAGTTCGGAACCAAGCTACTATTCTCGACCACTTGCCATCCCCAGACCGACGGCCAGACTGAGGTAGTAAACCGTACGCTTTCTCAACTGTTGAGAGCTACGGTCGGTAAGAATTTAAGAAATTGGTTGTCTTGTTTGCCTTTTGTTGAGTTTGCTTATAACCATGCTAGGCACTCTACTACTAACCTGTCACCTTTTGAGATTGTTTATGGGTTTCAGCCAGAGACTCCTTTAGACTTCACCGAACTGCCCAGCTCCATGTACCGCAGTCGTGATGGAGTCGCCAAGGCAGAGTTTGTTAAGAATATGCACTTAAAGGTCAAGGAGAGGATAGAAGCCAAGGCGGCTAAGGTCAAGGCCAAGTATGACCAGAAGAGGAAGGAGGTACTGTTCGAACCCGGGGACTTGGTGTGGTTACACATGCGGCCCGAGAGGTTTCCAGAAGCCCGGAAGTCCAAGCTCTCTCCTCGTGGGACAGGACCATTCCGCATCCTAAAGAAGATCAACGACAACGCCTATATCCTTGACCTCCCTGCTGAATTTAAAATTTCACATACTTTCAATGTCTCGGATTTGTCTCCTTTCCATGCAGATAGTGATGACTTTGCAGATGATGGTGTTCTGAGGCCAGAACCTCTTCAAGAGGGAGGGAATGATGAGGCCATCCAAGTAGAGGTTCCCATAGTTAGGCGCGGTCCGACTACCCGGAGTGGAACCAGGGCCTTGCGAGAAGGTTTCACCAAAGCTGTCCAGCATATCCTTGATCAAGATGGACAGACTGACCAGGACCAGCTGCTGATTGAGAAGATGGTCCAGTTGAAGATTCAAGATCAAGCCGGCCCAAAGGAGGTTCAGGACGCGGCCGACCCGATCCAGTTCAGACTCAACCAAGCCGGACTTCTCATCTCCACATCCGAGCTTGGTCCAGACTCAGTTTCCATTTCATCCACTCCAACTCTTTCCGGTTCTGAGATCTAGCCGACCACCAAGGGGAGTAGCATGTGTTGTACTCTTTTTCCTCACCAGGTTTTGTCCCATTGGGTTTTCTTGGTAAGGTTTTAATGAGGCAACATGCAAGCATGCTATTAGCCTTGGTCTAAGCCTTCTCAAACCGACAACCAGATGTCTGGTTTATTTTAATTTATTTGGTTAAGACTTTGGGCTAATGTTTCAGCCTCATTTTCGGCCAGCTTGTTTAAGGCCTTTTATCTTTGAGTCTCATAAGGGGTAAACCCTATATAACTCCATGAAGTTGGCGATTTTTGCCTAAGTCTTTTATGAAATAATTTTGCCTTTGCAAACCTAAAACCCTAAGTCTTTTTCTGTGAGAAACAAGAGAGAGCAGCCGAATCTTATCAAGCTTCAAACCACCAAGCTTGTGGCGATTCTTCACCTCCATTCCATCCACCGATTTGCCTTGAGAGTGATACACATCCAGCAAGCCAAATCCCATAGCTATCCACCTCCATCCACTGTTCTTGTTGAGAGAGATACACATCCAGCAACAAGGATCCATCCCCCATACTTCTATCCTTCTTTTGTTTTGTTTTATCTTTCATCATATAGTTCTAGCTTTTTCCATTCATTATAAAAACTCATAAAAAGTCATATTTGCTTCTGTTCTTCATTGATCATATTGTTTTCTTCCTGTTCCTTATTTTGATTCATAAAAACTCATAAAAATAGCATCCTTTTGTTTCAGGAACCAGATCGGCCAACTCCCAGCCCATCGCGACCGTCTAGCCGTCCCATAGCCGTCCGTCCGTCCTGTCCAGTCCGAGTTCCCGAACCTCAGACTGTCCGTCCGTACAGACTGTTTCCCGGCCTGTATGACAAGACGTATGTGGCTGTCCATCAGTACACATATCAGCATGTTCGTCCAGGGACTCAGCACGCTGGCCCTTCCTGTGGACTGTTCGGGTGATTTTGGCCCATGAGGGCTGTCTGTTGAGTACACACAAGACGTCTGTGGGTGTCCGCCAGCAAACATAGGACATCCGTGGCTGTTCGTGTGTGTCCATCAGCACACAGAGGATGTCTGTGGCTGTCCATCAGTACACATATCAGCACGCTGGTCCTTGGACTCAGCAACGCTGGCCCTTCCCGTGGACTGTTCGGGTGATTTTGGCCCACGTGGGATGTCTGTTCAGTACACACAGGACGTCCATGGGTGTCCTCCAGCACACACAGGACGTTTGTGGCTGTCCGTGTGTGTCTGTCAGCACACACAGGACGTTCGTGGCTGTCCATCAGTACACATATCAGAACGCTGGTCCTTCCCGTGGACTGTTCGGGTTATTTTGGCCCACGTGGGCTGTATGTTCAGTACGTACAGGACGTCCGTGTGTATCCATCTGCACACACAGGACGTCCGTGGCTGTTCGTGTGTGTCCGTCAGTACACACAGGACGTCTGTGGCTGTTCATCAGTACACATATCAGCACGTTGGTCCTTGGACACAGCACGCTGACCCTTCTCGTGGACCGTTCGGGTTATTTTGGCCCATGTGGGCTGTCTGTTCAGTACACACAGGACGTCCGTCGGTGTCCTCCAGGACGCACAAGACGTCCGTGGGTGTCCTCCAGGACACACAGGACAGCTGTGGCTATCCGTGTGTGTCCGTGTGTGTCCGTCAGCACACACAAGACGTATGTGGCTGTCCATCAGTACACATATCAGCATGTTCGTCCAGGGACTCAGCACGATGGCCCTTCCTGTGGACTGTTCGGGTGATTTTGGCCCATGAGGGCTGTCTGTTGAGTACACACAAGATGTCTGTGGGTGTCCGCCAGCAAACATAGGACATCCGTGGCTGCTCGTGTGTGTCCATCAGCACACAGAGGATGTCTGTGGCTGTCCATCAGTACACATATCAGCACGCTGGTCCTTGGACTCAGCAACGCTGGCCCTTCCTGTGGACTGTTCGGGTGATTTTGGCCCACGTGGGCTGTATGTTCAGTACACACAGGACGTCCGTGTGTGTCCGTCAGCACACACAGGAAGTCTGTGTGTGTCCGTCAACACACACAGGATGTCCGTGGTTGTTCATCAATACACATATCAGCACGTTGGTCCTTGGACTCAGCACGCTGACCCTTCTCGTGGACTGTTCGGATGATTTTGGCCCACGTGGACTGTCTGTTCAGTATACAAAGGACGTCCATGGGTGTCCGCCAGCACACACAGGACATCTGTGGCTATCCGTGTGTGTCGGTGTGTGTCCGTCAGCACACACAAGACGTATGTGGCTGTCCATCAGTACACATATCAGCATGTTCGTCCTGGGACTCAGCACGCTGGCTCTTCCTGTGGAATGTTCGGGTGATTTTGGCCCACGTGGGCTGTCTGTTGAGTACAGACAAGACGTCTGTGGGTGTCCGCCAGCAAACATAGGACTTCCGTGGCTGTTCGTGTGTGTCCATCAGCACGCAGAGGATGTCTGTGGCTGTCCATCAGTACACATATCAGCACGCTGGTCCTTGGACTCAGCAATGCTGGCCCTTCCCCTGGACTGTTCGGGTGATTTTGGCCCACGTAAGCTGTATGTTCAGTACGCACAGGACGTCCGTGTGTGTCTGTCAGAGCACACAGGAAGTTTGTGTGTGTCCGTCAGCACACACAGAATGTCCGTGGCTGTTCATCAATACACATATCAGCACGTTGGTCCTTGGACTCAGCACGCTGACCCTTCTCGTGGACTGTTCGGATGATTTTGGCCCACGTGGGCTGTCTGTTCAGTACACACAGGACGGCCGTGGGTGTCCGCCAGCACACACAGGACGTCCGTGGCTATCCGTGTGTGTCCGTGTGTGTCCGTCAGCACACACAGGACGTCCGTGGCTGTCCATCAGTACACATATCAGTACGTTGGTCCTGGGACTCAGCACGCACAGCACACACAGGACGTCCGTGGCTATCCGTGTGTGTCCGTTTGTGTCCGTCAGCACACACAGGACGTCCGTGGCTGTCCATCAGTACACATATCAGTACGTTGGTCCTGGGACTCAGCACGCTGGCCCTTCCCGTGGACTGTTCGGGTGATTTTGGCCTGTTCAGTACACACAAGACGTCCGTGGGTGTCCGCCAGCACACACAGGATGTCCGTGTCTGTCCGTGTGTGTCCGTCAGCACACACAGGACGTCCGTGGCTGTCCATCAGTACACATATCAGAACGCTGGTCCTTGGACTCAGCACGCTGGCCCTTTCGGTGGACTGTTCGGGTGATTTTGGCCCACGTGGGTGTCTGTTTAGTACACACAGGACGTCCTTGGGTGTCCGTCAGCACACACAGGATGTCCATGTGTGTCCGTCAGCACACACAGGACGTCCATGGCTGTCCGTGTGTGTCCGTCAGCACACACAAGACGTCTGTGGCTGTCCATCATTACACATATCAACACGCTGGTCCTTAAACTCAGGGCCCTGGCCCTTCCCGTGGACTGTTTGGGTGATTTTGGCCCGCGTGGGATGTCTGTCCAGTCCATCGGTACACATATCAGCACGCTGGTCCTTGGACTCAGCACGCTGGCCCTTCCCGTGGACTGTTCGGGTTATTTTGGCCCATGTGGGCTGTGTGTTCAGTACACACAGGACGTCCGTCGGTGTCCTCCAGGACGCACAGGACGTCCGTGGGTGTCCTCCAGGACACACAGGACATCTGTGGCTATCCGTGTGTGTCGGTGTGTGTCCGTCAGCACACACAAGACGTATGTGGCTGTCCATCAGTACACATATCAGCATGTTCGTCCTGGGACTCAGCACGCTGGCTCTTCCTGTGGACTGTTCGGGTGATTTTGGCCCACGTGGGCTGTCTGTTGAGTACACACAAGACGTCTGTGGGTGTCCGCCAGCAAACATAGGACTTCCGTGGCTGTTCGTGTGTGTCCATCAGCACGCATAGGATGTCTGTGGCTGTCCATCAGTACACATATCAGCACGCTGGTCCTTGGACTCAGCAACGCTGGCCCTTCCTGTGGACTGTTCGGGTGATTTTGGCCCACGTAAGCTGTATGTTCAGTACGCACAGGACGTCCGTGTGTGTCTGTCAGAGCACACAAGAAGTCTGTGTGTGTCCGTCAGCACACACAGGATGTCCGTGGCTGTTCATCAATACACATATCAGCGCGTTGGTCCTTGGACTCAGCACGCTGACCGTTCTCGTGGACTGTTCGGATGATTTTGGCCCATATGGGCTGTCTGTTCAGTACACACAGGACGTCCGTGGGTGTCCGCCAGCTCACACAGGACGTCCGTGGCTATCCGTGTGTGTCCGTCAGCACACACAGGACGTCCGTGGCTGTCCATCAGTACACATATCAGTACGTTGGTCCTGGGACTCAGCACGCTGGCCCTTCCCGTGGACTGTTTGGGTGATTTTGGCCGACGTGGGATGTCTGTTCAGTACACACAGGACGTCCGTGGGTGTCCGCCAGCACACACAGGATGTCCGTGGCTGTCCGTGTGTGTCCGTCAGCACACACAAGACTTCCGTGGCTGTCCATCAGTACACATATCAGAACGCTGGTCCTTGGACTCAGCACGCTGGCCCTTTCGGTGGACTGTTCGGGTGATTTTGGCCCACGTGGGTGTCTGTTTAGTACACACAGGACGTCCTTGGGTGTCCGTCAGCACACACAGGATGTCCATGTGTGTCCATCAGCACACACAGGACGTCCATGGCTGTCCGTGTGTGTCCGTCAGCACACACAAGACGTCTGTGGCTGTCCATCATTACACATATCAACACGCTGGTCCTTGAACTCAGGACGCTGGCCCTTCCCATGGACTGTTCGGGTGATTTTGGCCCACGTGGGATGTCTGTCCAGTCCATCAGTACACATATCAGCACGCTGGTCCTTGGACTCAGCACGCTGGCCCTTCCCGTGGACTGTTCGGGTGATTTTGGCCCACGTGGGCTGTCTGTTCAGTACACACAGGACGTCCATGGGTGTCCGTCAGCACACACAGGACGTCCGTGTGTATCCGTCTGCACACACAGGAAGTCCGTGGCTGTACGTGTGTGTCCGTCAGCACACACAAGACGTCTGTGGCTGTCCATCATTACACATATCAACACGCTGGTCCTTGAACTCAGGACGCTGGCCCTTCCCATGGACTGTTCGGGTGATTTTGGCCCATGTGGGATGTCTGTCCAGTCCATCAGTGCACATATCAGCACGTTGGTCCTTGGACACAACACGCTGACCCTTCTCGTGGACCGTTCGGGTTATTTTGGCCCATGTGGGCTGTCTGTTCAGTACACACAGGACGTCCGTCGATGTCCTCCAGGACGCACAGGACGTCCGTGGGTGTCCTCCAGGACACACAGGACATCTGTGGCTATCCGTGTGTGTCGGTGTGTGTCCGTCAGCACACACAAGATGTATGTGGCTGTCCATCAGTACACATATCAGCATGTTCGTCCTGGGACTCAGCACGCTGGCTCTTCCTGTGGACTGTTCGGGTGATTTTGGCCCACGTGGGCTGTCTGTTGAGTACACACAAGACGTCTGTGGGTGTCCGCCAGCAAACATAGAACTTCCGTGGCTGTTCGTGTGTGTCCATCAGCACGCAGAGGATGTCTGTGGCTGTCCATCAGTACACATATCAGCACGTTGGTCCTTGAATCAGCAACGCTGGCCCTTCCTGTGGACTGTTCGGGTGATTTTGGCCCACGTAAGCTGTATGTTCAGTACGCACAGGACGTCCGTGTGTGTCTGTCAGAGCACACAGGAAGTCTGTGTGTGTCCGTCAGCACACACAGGATGTCCGTGGCTGTTCATCAATACACATATCAGCACGTTGGTCCTTGGACTCAGCACGCTGACCCTTCTCGTGGACTATTCCGATGATTTTGGCCCATGTGGGCTGTCTGTTCAGTACACACAGGACGTCCGTGGGTGTCCGCCAGCTCACACAGGACGTCCGTGGCTATCCGTGTGTGTCCGTGTGTGTCCATCAGCACACACAGGACGTCCGTGGCTGTCCATCAGTAAACATATCAGTACGTTGGTCCTGGGACTCAGCACGCTGGCCCTTCCCGTGGACTGTTCGGGTGATTTTGGCCGATGTGGGATGTCTGTTCAGTACACACAAGACGTCCGTGGGTGTCCGCCAGCACACACAGGATGTCCGTGGCTGTCCGTGTGTGTCCGTCAGCACACACAGGACATCCGTGGCTGTCCATCAGTACACATATCAGAACGCTGGTCCTTGGACTCAGCACGCTGGCCCTTTCGGTGGACTGTTCGGGTGATTTTGGCCCACGTGGGTGTCTGTTTAGTACACACAGGACGTCCTTGGGTGTCCGTCAGCACACACAGGATGTCCATGTGTGTCCATCAGAACACACAGGATGTCCATGGCTGTCCGTGTGTGTCCGTCAGCACACACAAGACGTCTGTGGCTGTCCATCATTACACATATCAACACGCTGGTCCTTGAACTCAGGACGCTGGCCCTTCCCGTGGACTGTTCGGTTGATTTTGGCCCACGTGGGATATCTGTCCAGTCCATCAGTACACATATCAGCACGCTGGTCCTTGGACTCAGCACGCTGGCCCTTCCCGTGGACTGTTCGGGTGATTTTGGCCCACATGGGCTGTCTGTTCAGTACACACAGGATGTCCATGGGTGTCCGTCAGCACACACAGGACGTCCGTGTGTATCCGTCTGCACACACAGGAAGTCCGTGGCTGTACGTGTGTGTCCGTCAGTACACACAAGACATCTGTGGCTGTCCATCAGTACACATATTAGCACGTTGGTCCTTGGACACAACACGCTGACCCTTCTCGTGGACCGTTCGGGTTATTTTGGCCCATGTGGGCTGTCTGTTCAGTACACACAGGACGTCCGTCGATGTCCTCCAGGACGCACAGGACGTCCGTGGGTGTCCTCCAGGACACACAGGACATCTGTGGCTATCCGTGTGTGTCGGTGTGTGTCCGTCAGCACACACATGACGTATGTGGCTGTCCATCAGTACACATATCAGCATGTTCGTCCTGGGACTCAGCACGCTGGCTCTTCCTGTGGACTGTTCGGGTGATTTTGGCCCACGTGGGCTGTCTGTTGAGTACACACAAGACGTCTGTGGGTGTCCGCCAGCAAACATAGGACTTCCGTGGCTGTTCGTGTGTGTCCATCAGCACGCAGAGGATGTCTGTGGCTGTCCATCAGTACACATATCAGCACGCTGGTCCTTGGACTCAGCAACGCTGGCCCTTCCCGTGGACTGTTCGGGTGATTTTGGCCCACGTAAGCTGTATGTTCAGTACGCACAGGACGTCCGTGTGTGTCTGTCAGCACACACAGGAAGTCTGTGTGTGTCCGTCAGCACACACAGGACGTCCGTGGCTGTCCATCAGTACACTTATCAGTACGTTGGTCCTGGGACTCAGCACGCTGGCCCTTCCCGTGGACTGTTCGGGTGATTTTGGCCCACGTGGGATGTCTGTTCAGTACACACAGGACGTCCGTGGGTGTCCGCCAGCACACACAGGACGTCCGTGGCTGTCCGTGTGTGTCCGTCAGCACACACAGGACGTTCGTGGCTGTCCATCAGTACACATATCAGAACGCTGGTCCTTGGACTCAGCACGCTGCCCCTTCCCGTGGACTGTTCGGGTGATTTTGGCCCACGTGGGCTGTCTGTTCAGTACACACAGGACGTTCATGGGAGTCCGTCAGCACACACAGGACGTCCGTGTGTATCCCTCTGCACACACAGGAAGTCCGTGGCTGTTCGTGTGTGTCCGTCAGTACACACAGGACATCTGTGGCTGTCCATCAGTACACATATCAGCACGTTGGTCCTTGGACACAGCACGCTGACCCTTCTCGTGGACCATTCGGGTTATTTTGGCCCATGTGGGCTGTCTGTTCAGTACACACAGGATGTCCGTCGGTGTCCTCCAGGACGCACAGGACGTCCGTTGGTGTCCTCCAGCTCACACAGGACATCTGTGGCTATCCGTGTGTGTCCGTGTGTGTCCGTCATCACACACAAGACGTATGTGCTTTCCATTAGTACACATATCAGCATCTTCGTCCTGGGACTCAGCACGCTGGCCCTTCCTGTGGACTGTTCGGGTGATTTTGGCCCACGTGGGCTGTCTGTTCAGTACACACAAGACATCTCTGGGTGTCCGCCAGCAAACATAGGACATCCGTGGCTGTTCGTGTGTGTCCATCAGCACACAGAGGATGTCCGTGGCTGTCAATCAGTACACATATCAGCACGCTGGTCCTTGGACTCAGCAACGCTGGCCCTTCCCGTGGACTCTTCGGGTGATTGTGGCCCACGTGGGCTGTATGTTCAGTACGCACAGGACGTCCGTGTTTCCGTCAGCACACACAGGAAGTCTGTGTGTGGCCGTCAGCACAGACAGGATGTCCGTGGCTGTTCATCAATACACATATCAGCACGTTGGTCCTTGGACTCAGCACGCTGACCCTTCTCGTGGACTGTTCGGATGATTTTGGCCCACGTGGGCTGTCTGTTCAGTACACACAGGACGTCTGTGGGTGTCTGCCAGCACACACAGGACGTCTGTGGCTATCCGTGTGTCTCCGTCAGCACACACAGGACGTCTGTGGCTGTCCATCAGTACACATAACAATACGTTGGTCCTGGGACTCAGCATGCTAGCCCTTCCCGTGGACTGTTCGGGTTATTTTGGCCCACGTAGGATGTCTGTTCAGTACGCACAGGACGTCCGTGGGTGTCCGCCAGCACACACAGGACGTCTGTGGGTGTCCGCCAGCACACACAGGACGTTCGTGGCTGTCCGTGTGTGTCCGTCAGCACACACAGGACGTTCGTGGCTGTCCATCAGTACACATATCAGAACGCTGGTCCTTCCCGTGGACTGTTCAGGTGATTTTGGCCCACGTGGGCTGTATGTTCAGTACGTACATGACGTCCGTCTGTATCCGTCTGCACACACAGGAAGTCCTTGGCTGTTCGTGTGTGTCCGTCAGTACACACAGGACGTCTGTGGCTGTCCATCAGTACACATATCAGCACGTTGGTCCTTGGACACAGCACGCTGACCCTTCTCGTGGACCATTCGGGTTATTTTGGCCCATGTGGGCAGTCTGTTCAGTACACACAGGATGTCCGTGGGTGTCCTCCAGGACGTACAGGACGTCCGTGGGTGTCCTCCAGGACACACAGGACATCTGTGGCTATCCGTGTGTGTCCGTCAGCACACACAAGATGTATGTGGCTGTCCATCAGTACACGTATCAGCATGTTTGTCCTGGGACTCAGCACGCTGGCCCTTCCTGTGGACTGTTCGGGTGATTTTGGCCCACGTGGGCTGTCTGTTCAGTACACACAAGACATCTGTGGGTGTCCGCCAGCAAACATAGGACATCTGTGGCTGTTCGTGTGTGTCCATCAGCACACAGAGGATGTCCGTGGCTGTCCATCAGTACACATATCAGCACGCTGGTCCTTGGACTCAGCAACGCTGGCCCTTCCCGTGGACTGTTCGGGGGATTTTAGCCCATGTGGGCTGTATGTTCAGTACGCACAGGACGTCCGTGTGTGTCCGTCAGCACACACAGGAAGCCTGTGTGTGTCCGTCAGCACAGACAGGATGTCCGTGGCTGTTCATCAATGCACATATCAGCACGTTGGTCCTTGGACTCAGCACGCTGACCCTTCTCGTGGACTGTTCGGATGATTTTGGCCCACGTGGGCTGTCTGTTCAGCACACACAGGACGTCCGTGGCTATCCGTGTGTGTCCGTCAGCACACACAGGACGTCTGTGGCGTTCCATCAGTACACATATCAATACGTTGGTCCTGGGACTCAGCATGCTGGCCCTTCCCGTGGACTGTTCGGGTGATTTTGGCCCACGTGGGCTGTCTGTTCAGCACACACAGGACGTCCGTGGCTATCCGTGTGTGTCCATCAGCACACACAGGACGTCTGTGGCGTTCCATCAGTACACATATCAATACGTTGGTCCTGGGACTCAGCATGCTGGCCCTTCCCGTGGACTGTTCGGGTGATTTTGGCCCACGTAAGCTGTATGTTCAGTACGCACAGGACGTCCGTGTGTGTCTGTCAGCACACACAGGAAGTCTGTGTGTGTCCGTCAGCACACACATGACGTCTGTGGCTGTCCATCAGTACACTTATCAGTACGTTGGTCCTGGGACTCAGCACGCTGGCCCTTCCCGTGGACTGTTCGGGTGATTTTGGCCCACGTGGGATGTCTGTTCAGTACACACAGGACGTCCGTGGGTGTCCGCCAGCACACACAGGACGTCCGTGGCTGTCCGTGTGTGTCCGTCAGCACACACAGGACGTTCGTGGCTGTCCATCAGTACACATATCAGAACGCTGGTCCTTGGACTCAGCACGCTGCCCCTTCCCGTGGACTGTTCGGGTGATTGTGGCCCACGTGGGCTGTCTGTTCAGTACACACAGGACGTTCATGGGAGTCCGTCAGCACACACAGGACGTCCGTGTGTATCCCTCTGCACACACAGGAAGTCCGTGGCTGTTCGTGTGTGTCCGTCAGTACACACAGGACATCTGTGGCTGTCCATCAGTACACATATCAGCACGTTGGTCCTTGGACACAGCACGCTGACCCTTCTCGTGGACCATTCGGGTTATTTTGGCCCATGTGGGCTGTCTGTTCAGTACACACAGGATGTCCGTCGGTGTCCTCCAGGACGCACAGGACGTCCGTTGGTGTCCTCCAGCTCACACAGGACATCTGTGGCTATCCGTGTGTGTCCGTCAGCACACACAAGATGTATGTGGCTGTCCATCAGTACACGTATCAGCATGTTTGTCCTGGGACTCAGCACGCTGGCCCTTCCTGTGGACTGTTCGGGTGATTTTGGCCCACGTGGGCTGTCTGTTCAGTACACACAAGACATCTGTGGGTGTCCGCCAGCAAACATAGGACATCTGTGGCTGTTCGTGTGTGTCCATCAGCACACAGAGGATGTCCGTGGCTGTTCCATCAGTACACATATCAGCACGCTGGTCCTTGGACTCAGCAACGCTGGCCCTTCCCGTGGACTGTTCGGGGGATTTTAGCCCATGTGGGCTGTATGTTCAGTACGCACAGGACGTCCGTGTGTGTCCGTCAGCACACACAGAAGCCTGTGTGTGTCCGTCAGCACAGACAGGATGTCCGTGGCTGTTCATCAATGCACATATCAGCACGTTGGTCCTTGGACTCAGCACGCTGACCCTTCTCGTGGACAGTTCGGATGATTTTGGCCCACGTGGGCTGTCTGTTCAGCACACACAGGACGTCCGTGGCTATCCGTGTGTGTCCGTCAGCACACACAGGACGTCTGTGGCGTTCATCAGTACACATATCAATACGTTGGTCCTGGGACACTCAGCATGCTGGCCCTTCCGTGGACTGTTCGGGTGATTTTGGCCCACGTGGGCTGTCTGTTCAGCACACACAGGACGTCCGTGGCTATCCGTGTGTTCCGTCAGCACACACAGGACGTCTGTGGCATTCCATCAGTACACATATCAATACGTTGGTCCTGGGACTCAGCACGCTGGCCCTTCCCGTGGACTGTTCGGGTGATTTTGGCCCAATGGGATGTCTGTTCAGTACACACAGGACGTCTGTGGGTGTCCGCCCGCACACACAAGACGTTCGTGGCTGTCCGTGTGTGTCCGTCAGCACACACAGGACGTTCGTGGCTGTCCATCAGTACACATATCAGAACGCTGGCCCTTCCCGTGCACTGTTCGGGTGATTTTGGCCCACGTGGGCTGTCTGTTCAGTACACACAGGACGTCCCTGGGTGTCCGTCAGCACACACAGGACGTCCGTGGCTGTTCGTGTGTCCTTCAGTACACACAGGACGTCTGTGGCTGTCCATCAGTACAGATATCAGCACGTTGGTCCTTGGACACAGCACGCTGACCCTTGTCGTGGACCGTTCGGGTTATTTTGGCCCATGTGGGCTGTCTGTTCAGTACACACAGGACGTCCGTCGGTGTCCTCCAGGACGCACTGGACGTCCGTGGGTGTCCTCTAGGACACACAGGACATTTGTGGCTATCCGTGTGTGTTCGTGTGTGTCTGTCAGCACACACAAGACGTATGTGGCTGTCCATCAGTACCAATATCACATGTTCGTCCTGGGACTCAGCACGCTGGCCTTTCCTGTGGACTGTTCGGGTGATTTTGGCCAACGAGGGCTGTCTGTTGAGTACACATAAGACGTCTGTGGGTGTCCGCCAGCAAACATAGGACATCAGTGGCTGTTCGTGTGTGTCCATCAGCACACAGAGGATGTCTGTGGCTGTCCATCAGTACACATATCAGCACGCTGGTCCTTGACTCAGCAACGCTGGCCCTTCCCGTGGACTGTTCGGGGGATTTTGGCCCACGTGGGCTGTATGTTCAGTACGCACAGGACGTCCGTGTGTGTCCGTCAGCACACTCAAGGAGTGTGTGTGTGTCCGTCAGCACAGACAGGTATGTCCGTGGCTGTTCATCAATACACATCAGCACGTTGGTCCTTGGACTCATGCACACTGACCCTTCTCTGGACTGTTCGGATGATTTTGGCCCACGTGGGCTGTCTGCTCAGTACACACAGGACGTCCGTGGTTCCGCCAGCACACACGGACGTCCGTGGCTATCTGTGTGTGTCCGTCAGCACCACACAGGACGTCTGTGGTGTTCCATCAGTACACATATCAATACGTTGGTCCTGGGACTCAGCACGCTGGCCCTTCCCGTGGACTGTTCGGGTGATTTTGGCCCACGTGGGATGTCTGTTCAGTACACACAGGACGTCCATGGGTGTCCGCCAGCACACACAGGACGTTCGTGGCTGTCCGTGTGTGTCCGCCAGCACACACAGGACGTTCGTGGCTGTCCGTGTGTGTCCATCAGTACACATATCAGAACGCTGGTCCTTCGTGGACTGTTCGGGTTATTTGGCCCACGTGGGCTGTATGTTCAGTACGTACAGGACGTCCGTGTGTACCGTCTGCACACACAGGACGTCCGTGGCTGTTCGTGTGTGTCCGTCAGTACACACAGGACGTCTGTGGCTGTTCATCAGTACACATATCAGCACGTTGGTCCTTGGACACAGCACGCTGACCCTTCTCGTGGATTGTTTGGGTTATTTTGGCCCATGTGGGCTGTCTGTTCAGTACACGCAGGACGTCCGTCGGTGTCCTCCAGGACGCCAGGACGTTCGTGGGTGTCTAGGAGACACAGGACATCTGTGGCTATCCGTGTGTGTCCGGTGTGTCCGTCAGCACACACAAGACGTATGTGGCTGTCCATCAGTACGCATATCAGCATGTTCGTTCCAGGGACTCAGCACGCTGGCCCTTCCTGTGGACTGTTCGGGTGATTTGGGCCATGAGGGCTGTCTGTTGAGTACACACAAGACGTCTGGGGTGTCCGCCAGCAAACATAGGACATCCGTGGCTGTTCGTGTGTGTCCAACAGCACATAGAGGATGTTCTGTGGCTGTCCATCAGTACACATATCAGCACGCTGGTCCTTGGACTCAGCAACGCTGGCCCTTCCCGTGGACTGTTCGGGTGATTTTGGCCCACGTGGGATGTCTGTTCAGTACACACAGGACGTCCATGGTGTATACGCCAGCACACAAAGACGTTTGTGGCTGTCCGTGTGTGTCTGTCAGCACACACAGGACGTTCGTGGCTGTCCATCAGTACACATATCAGAACGCTGGTCCTTGGACTCAGCACGCTGGTCCTTGGACTCAGCACGCTGGCCCTTTTGGTGGACTGTTCGAGTTATTTTGGCCCACGGCGGCTGTCTGTTTAGTGCACACAAGACGTCCTTGGGTGTCCGTCAGCACGAGGGCTAACTCAGATCTTAGCTCAAGACTACCTTAGTCATTCCCTAGCTTAGATCATTTCAACTTATGCACAGCGGAATAACATCTATCATCCATTGGACTAAATCCAATCTAACACTTGTCTGATCAGATCACCTCAGCTACTGGTCAGTAAACACAACTGCCAGCTAGCTCCAAGGTCGAATCTGAACCTAGACCAAGTCATACAATCAGAGGTTCTGTTCCCCTAAGCCATTCTATCTAGATCTATGCAACATTGACAGATCATACTGCATAAACTCTTCCCTTGGGTACTTAGTCATTCAGCCAACCATCCCCACAGACTAAGTAACCTTTGGGAAGTCTTCAATCAGCTAAGGACATGCATCTGGCCCCTTTCCCGGTTCATGCACTGTTCCACATCCTTTTGCCTTATCAACTTATGATACCAAGTCCAGCTCATGGACTAATCATACCAAGTCCTCTCATGGACTAACAGATCAAGTCCTCACAAAGACTAACAATGCCCATCAGATCCTGAGTCAATCAACCAACCCACCACCACATGACTCAGAACTGTTGAGTCTTCATACTTCTAATCAGTCATAGAACCATGTCCCACTGAACCTGATTAGTGTTTCTCTTACCACCGGTGCATCCTTTGATCAATCAGATCAGACACCTTGATCATCATCCAAGGATCAGGTCGTCCTCCTTGCCAATGATCAGATCACGCACGGCCTGCCTTACCAACACCAAGGTTGATAACCAGAAATTCCTTTATGATCAATATCATAAGGGACAATATGTTCCAGCACACAACATATGATCAGATATCCTAACACAAGGATCTGACCCCAATATGCCTCAGGGCAATTTCGACCGCAAGCACAACCTGATCAATAACATTATGACAAATTTCTTCAATCTTAAATCCCACATTCAAATGTTAAATATATAAATGTAATATACAATAAATTCATAAAAATATAATATTCATGATAAAATCCTAACATCAAAGAATCTTACCATAAATTAGCCCTAAAATTATTATATTCATCGACCCATTCCAAAATCTATACCCTAAATCATATCCATAAATATAATATTTAATAATAATTAATAATTCCATGATATCATCTATAAATATAAAAGGAATGTCCAATCAGATTTCCCAGAAACCGGCATCCATCCCAAAGATCTCGTCCAAGATCAGGCCAACACCGGCCAAAGGGGACCATCTAAAATCAATCCCTAAAAACCTCATTGGATTAATTGATAATTCATGATAAATCTTAACAAGAGCATGGCAAGTTCAGAATTCCAGTGAACCGATCTCGATCCTATGGATCTCGACCTAGAACAGCCCACCTGCCACATTGACCATCTCAAATCAATCAGATAAAAATCCCTAAATTACCATGATATCATGATATTCACCCACTAAGAGGATTCCAAAGTCAGATCACCATTAATATCATCAGGAAGTAGGAGATCCCGACTTCGTGCCAAACCAAGGCCATGGAGGGTTCTTCTTGAACCGGCCAGCCATGGTCAGTGTCCTATCTCAGTGCCAATATGTTAATCATCAATTCAATCATATAAGAACAATGAATAATATGATTAATAATCATAAAACAGAGTAAGGTGTAACTGCTGGACAAGATCAAACCCATATTTAAGACTTGTCCAATGGTCTGCAGTCCCCACCTGTTACTCATCAGGGGCATGATCCTCTACACGATGCTCCCTCCTAGCTACTCCTGTCATCACAAACCCTTATCACATACTCCCAGTCATTGATAAGATCTAACCATGGTTCGGGCCCATCACTCCTTCCATGGGACTTCCATGAAACCAGTTTCTACAACGCATCCACCCTCAAGGTATCATGCCATTGTGAGTAAGTCCGGCATTCTCCCTTCTCTCCGGGTGTTTGCGTGTGTTCCCAGATGCAGCAGGAAGCATAGACGTGTTCATCAGTGGTGGAAACCTACCACGGGTCGTTCATAACTCCCCTTGCACTTCCATGAAAACTGCATTTCTCACCAAATTGCCCTTAAGGCTGTCTTGGCCTTTAGGAATGAATTCCACGGTAATCTACCTTCTCTCCTTCACCATTTGCGGTGTTTCTCAGCCCTGGAGGACTTTGCATTGGGTGATAACAAATACGGATCAAAAGCCACCAGAAAGCCCTGATCTCTCCCAAAACTGCCTCTTTATGGCCTTCACACACACCATGGGTCTTGGATTGGCGAACTCAGCACCAACTCTCTGTATTTTCTTTGGTTTTCTTTGTGTTTCAGGTGTAGGAATCGACACCACAATGATCAGAAATGAGAGAGAGAGGGACGATTTAAACTGTCCCCAACCGCCTGGTGCGACACAGTTACCAAAAATCCCATCCCTTCTTCCCAAAACCGTCCCATAACCGTCCCATAACCGCCCCTTGGCGGTCTCTCCCCCTACTTTCTTCTCCTTCATCTGTTTCTCCCATTCTATCCTTTGGCAACTCGATTCACTGAGCCTCAGCTCACACTCTGGGAGCTTGCCCGCTCCCTGTCCCAAGCCTAGACCCATTTGGTCAAAACGTCCTGCACCCGGACCATCGGCTCGCCAAGTAACCGTCCCGGACTCGCCCACACTGATCCGACCAGAACCGCACCGTTCACCGGATTGAGCTGCCTCCAGCTGTTCCCAGCTGAGTGAGCTAGTCCACCAGCTCCTGTGAGCTGAACAGAGATGGTGGAACTAAATACCAGCTGAACCGAGCTGATTGAACTCAAACCAAACCGCGTGCCTAAACCCCCCACCCCCCC